>NC_061487.1:25191994-25491994 GCF_022539355.2 Hippoglossus stenolepis | reverse complement strand
CGTCCTTTTGCCACCAGGGGGCGCTGTGGTTTTAAGTCATGATTTCTGTGCAGATGTGATCATGCAGAGACTCTTGTCATACATGTCCAGTTTGCAATAGGTTGGCCCATGTATCCTTGAGACTTTTTGGTTCGGCTGGTCATGATACATGTGTGTACTGATTTTCGTGAAGATCTGTGAAAGCAAACTCAGGGGCTGCGTTCTAGGTGGCGCTGTTCAGCCAATCACAGTCGGTGCTGGGGCCCTAATACAAAGTGTATCCCACTCCTGTTCCCTCCTCAGATACAAGCAGCCGAGGAGCAGAGGCATGAAGTTTGCTGAGCAGGAGACACTGCAACAAAGCACTGCAGTCACATATTGATTTTTAGTCCCTGTAAGAATCCAAGGTCATTATTAGGACAATCTGTCATTTCAAGCAGCTTTTTAAAAAAAAATGTGACCAAGTCTAAAACATATATTCCCCGGAAATTGCTCCTTGGTCTCTAATTCTTGAGATAAGCCCGGTTTTAATATCTCATATATTTCTAGATATGTGTGAAGTTACATGAGTTCACGGAGAAAAGAGGGAAGAACAAGATGATACTGTCCTCACCCTTCTTGACTTGTCCTCCGTCAGGACAAGTTTGTGGCTGTAAGGCAGAGACTCTCTGCTCTTTGACAGCTTTGTCTGCGTGGTCATCTGAATGGCTGCCATCTAGAGAGCAAATCATCTGCAAGAGGAGAGGAGAGGAGAGGAGAGGAGAGGAGAAGAGAGGAGAGGGGGAGAGGAGAGGAGAGAGGAGAGGAGAGGAGAGGAGAGGAGAGGAGAGGAGAGGAGAAGATGGGAAAAGATGTTTATCTAACAAACATTAACAGTTAACAGCCTCTTCACCAAATCCTTTCATCCTGACTTCAATCTGCGCACTTTCAGAACGACTTGTTACCGTTACTTCTTCCTGAAATCATTTCCCCCTCCTTCAGTTTCCCTGCTGACTCGCTGTGTGTTATAAGTTTTAACACGTTTCCTTCTGCCTGTGGGAGCTCGTCACTTCGTCTCCTGACGGCGGACACCACGTGTTAACTCGTTGAACCATTAGAAACCAAAGATCAAAGTCTTACCAGCAGAGAACAGGAGTTAAAACTCGCTCCTCTTCAGCCACAGGCGCTCAGCTCCACTGCGTTGTGGTCTGTTGCTGTGGCAACGCACTCAGCCCACCGCGCAGTAAGCTGTTCCCTGATTGGTCCAAACAGTGAATGGCTGGTACCTGCAATTTTTTTTACTATTTATTTGATTATTCAACATTTTATTAGTTTATACAGTAGTATAATCGACGCGTTTGGCATATTTTATACACAGCTTTTACTTTTAGATTAATTGCATTTTATAGGAAAGATTTTTTAACATGTGATTTGTAACTCTGGTGCTGCTGTGTTGTTTTAACTCCTTTTATTCCTTTTATCTTCCTTTTAGTGCAACTGTATTTTATGTGGTGACTTCCAAGGGACAGATTTGGACTCTGCTGCCTATGACAGTCGGTGTTTAGTTTAAAAAGGTGTAGAGGTAATGATGTCTGATCTGTTATTATTATTTTAATTATTACGATCATTATTGATGCTGTCGATGATACTAATACTAGATCTTATAAATTGAATGTGAATCTGCAAAAATATAGTAAAATGTTCAGTGAAGTAAAACTTGGATGCAGAAATAAATGGACATAACTGTTTTAAATTGTACTCTTGTTTCCAAACCAGGTTTAAATAAACAAATACTAATAAATCATAAGAGAGAAAGTCAGTCGCACACATTCTGACGATCTGCTACTGAAACATCAACATGATCCACAGACACAGATTAAGAAATAATGTCTCTACTTGCTCACATTTCAAACAAGTCTCACGTGTGTGTGTGTGTGTGTGTGTGTGTGTGTGTGTGTGTGTGTGTGTGTGTGTGTGTGTGTGTCCAGCAGGTTGTGATTATAAGGTCATTAAAAGTGCAAGTGGGTCTACAGAACTGGATTTGAAAGCCCAGTCAGCGTGAAAGCAGGAAGGAATGTTTTAACTTCAATCTATGACTTTTATTACATGTATTAATACATGTACTGATAAGTTACAGTGGTTAATCATCCTTTTTATTTCCCCCTAGTTTTCCCATGAGGCCCCACTCTCAGAATTTGTTTTTGTTCGATATTGTCAGTGACTGAAACGTTTTGTCCCATTGCCGAGTATAAACGAGTTTTCATTTCACTATCTCATTTAAAACATTTATTAGAACAGGTAAAATAAAGTCCCATGCTGCTTTTATACAAGTGGTAGGAAGGAGTTTGTAACAATACAAAGATGTAATATCATATAATAATAAGACAGGGAGCAAAAATCGTTTTAAACCTTTTTATTGACAGTAGAATAAGTCAAAGTGAAACTGACTCAGTCCTTAAAATATCCACTATGTGTTAGTTTTTTATTGTGGAAGTTAAACTGTGTTAAAACCAAATTCCAAGAGAAGAAAGTGAACACCTGATCTCCAGAGATAATAACTCAACCCAATAACTCAAAGAATTAGATAATAAAATAATAAAATCTTTAGAATATCATCTTATTGCAATTCATCCTGTTGTTAGACTATAAAGAGTTTAACATATTCTACAGACGAACGTATTGGTTGATAATTTTCTTTCTGTGGTTACAACCTGTAATTGCAGCTTTCAATGGGCCCGTACTCGTTTCTTTTCTTTTGTTCACTTTCATTCTCTCCATCCAACCCATGTGTCAGCATTTTGAATTGTTGCACAGCCTGTGTGCGTGCGTGAGTGTGTGAGAGAGAGAGAGAGAGAGACAGAGAGGAGAACCAGTTGGCATTATCTGTTTGCATTGAAGTGTTTTATAATGTTTATGTGACGTGTACAGTCATGTTGTCCTTTATTCTCTAATGTTGTGCAGAAGTTTCAGAGTTAATCTTGTCCTTCCTTCGTCTGTCTCTGTGTGTGTGTGTGTGTGTGTGTGTGTGTGTGTGTGTGTGTGTGTGTGTGTGTGTGTGTGCGTGTTTTTGTCCGTGCACGCCTCAGCGAGCAGCTCATTCTGCTGGAAAACTGGATTTAGTCTCCTCCTCTGTCCGGTGCGCGCTGACGTCAGTGTGCAGCGTGACCTCGGCAGTCTCCATCCTCCGTCACCTTCTCGGCAGAAGATCCCGTCAAGCAGCGACACGAACCCGGCTCTGATCCACGCACGGTCCCGCTCATCGTCTGGAGGCTATGGAGGCTCCGTCCTGCTCAAGCGGCAGGTGAGACCCGCAGGACCAGAACAGACCAGACACTGACACTGACACTGACAGAGTGCACGTTGTTCTATCTGATGAGAGGCGACGCTTTGTTACGAGGCTTTATTCTAAGGATTATTCTCGATTAGTCTTTATTCTCTGACGTCGTCGGGTGGGATTCACAGTTCTTCGCATTTCACGCACGTTGAATTCCTTCCTTTAACGAGAATGTCAGTCAACAGGTCGTTCCTGTGTTTCTGCTTCAGCTTAGCAACAGCTCGGGCTGCTCAGAAACGCGCGTGTGTGTGTGTGTGTTTTGTTTTTTTTTGTTCCCCCGGGACGTGCTGTCATGTGTATACCAAACTGAGAGGATCTGATCCGGGAGGAGGGAGGAGGGGAGGCCGGGTCCTGCCCCGCTCCTCGCTCCGGCTCCTGAATACCAAGTCCCGGCAGCACCGCGGACAGCTCCAGGCCTCAGAGAGCCGGGGGAAGGAGGGGATCACTTCCTGTTACATAACGACGCAGCCTGCGGAGTGTGTGACCTGCATCAGTATTAGTCCTATTGTTACTGTGGGGGGGAAATAGCGAAGCAGAATTCAACCAAATCAAGATTCTTTATTGTTGCACGGAGATAAAAATTAAACACAATATTAGAGATTGAACACAAAAAGATAAACGATGAGCACTAGCTTAAACTTAAAAATACATACAAATATAATTATCATATAGCTGTAAGTTTGTCTGTTCTCATTCTAACATCCACCTGCCTGGGACTGCAGACTCTGGTACATGTATCTCAACTATCGTGCTCATATGAATTAGTGTTAGTCGCTTATGCATAAATAAAAAGTAAAGTAAAGTGAAATATATATATATATATACATGTACATACTGTATGTATGTGGAGTCGTGAAGTGGCAGCCGGCTCTTAAGGTGAACATTATTGCAACAGGTCATAAATTGCATTGTGCTGTTGAGTGTGTGAAGATAAATAAAGTTTAAAAAACTCCAAATGCCAAGATATGATAAGTAGATGCTTGTAACAGATCAGTTTCCATCTGGTTTTCTTATTTGATTCAAGCTAAGAAAATACAATGGACATATTTCATGATGTAGGAATGTTTGTTTTGGTATGTTTTTAACTTCACACATGAGTTTATTTGTGCATAACTATAAAACTAAAATAACACTAGGTTGGGCGCTTACCTGCACCAGCGCCCATCAGCCCGAGTTGAGCCACATTTTACACAAAATCTTCCTACAAACAAACAAACAAACCAACAGAGAGGTTGGACCTGGGCCTGGCTGTTTCATCATTAGCTCTTTGATGCAAGGTTCCGATCACTCCTGTCTTGTGCTTCGGTGAATAGTGAGCAGTGACTGTATGTAAAGACAGAACAAGTATGAATATTCAGGAGGCAGATGATACAAAGAACGTTCACACACACTTCACCTAAAGATATTTGCTTGTAACTGCCTGATTCTCTCTCAAATAGCCTATTCTCTGTATACTGTTTTCAAATGAACCAGTCGGGGTAGTTACATAACTGTCTAACTACTTGACCAACCACACGATGTTCTGAATATTCTACACAAATGTTGGATTATACTGACTTTGAATGTTGGGTTTCTCCCATGTCATTAACAGGTTATAATAACTTTCAAGCTTTTTATGATAAAATCTCTACTCAAAGTTACATTCACTAATTTTATTGCACATTCCAGCAACAACTACAATGACAGAGCACAGTCTCCTTAAATCAAATCAAGCTGCACCAAGGTTCACAGAACCCAAAGATATCAGTTCACTTAATGTACCTCATGTTTTCATTAAGAAAATGAATCCTCAATCCGTCCACCTGATCCCAATCTGCACCAAGTGTGAATGGGTTCTTTCCTCATCCAAGTGGAAAGTCTGTGTGTGTGTGTGTGTGTGTGTGTGTGTGTTTGTGTGTAGCGCTGCCATGATCCCCTGTAGTAATTCTTCAGGTTGAAGAACAATGTCTGTAACTGACAGACTGGTAATGACAACCACCGTCTGTACTGCAGAATGAAATGAGCCTTTCGGATTTTATACAAAACAGAAATGCGCCTCCTGTTTATCACCTCTCTTGTTCCCTCCTGTCTGTTTGTGTGTTGCTTTGTATGTTTGTTAATCAACAAGATTACACAAACAACTACTGGACAGATAAACACAATAGTTGGTGGAGGAATGAGGTACCGGTCACAAAAGAACCCATTCAATGTTTGTGTGGATCACATTTTCCTTGATTTACCAGGAAATAATTCATGGAGCTTGATGAAAACAAACTATATGATATCTATAAGTGTGTGGAATTGATGCAACTTGGTTGCTGTTGGGTCTTGGTGGAGGTGTGTGCTTAACTGAGTGTCATTATAGTTTGTGTTTAATGAATCATTGTCATTCATGCAGTTTGTTGGCTGGAATATTATGCACAATTATGTCATTTTGACTCCACCCGGTCCGAAGGTAAAAACATACAAAACAAACATTCCTACTGTAATGAAATATTTACCTTGTATTTGATCTTGAGTTAAATAAGCAAACAAATGGAAAAACCCTCAGCGGATCTGTTATATTAGTAACTCATCATATCTTGTTCGGAGAGGAACTCCATTTGTCATCAGGATATTCCAGTAAAACCAGTTATGTATAAACTGTCAACTCATCTCCAGTGCAAAAACCAAACTCACTTTTCCTGTTGGCAGAAGCTCAACTATTTCCCAGTTGTTAAAACAACAGCTGAACCTGTGTGTTCTCTGCCCGTCAGTCTACTCTTCTTATTATTATCTGTTGTGAATGTAAATCTTCTTTATATTGCTGTTGATACTCATGTTGTTTTTCTTTTTTATAACTTCTACATACTTTATATTTATATAAATTCTAAACCGTCCTCTGCTGATGAACTCGCCCCAAACAAATATATAATGGAGACTTTCTGTCCCACACACATTGAATTCACACTGTGAAGTTTTCTGGGTAAAGACAAAGACGTCATCAGAGCTATAGTCTTGTAACATTTTGCTCTTTTCAGATATAGTTATGAGGAGTACAAAGAGACAGCGGACTGGCTGAGGGACCACACAGAGCAGCGTCCGAAAGTGGCCATCATCTGTGGCTCCGGCCTGGGCGGCTTGGCTGACCTGCTGCAAAACAAGACCGTCCTCAGTTATGAGGAAATCCCTAATTTCCCCACCAGCACCGGTAGGTCGTCTCTGTCCGTTGCATTTCATGAAAAAGGCGAATGATCAGTGTTTTGACAGAGCTTGCACCAGCTCATACTGTCGGTGTAATCTTGCAGTACCAGGTCATGCCGGGCAGCTGGTGTTCGGGAGTCTGCAGGGCCGCGAGTGCGTCTGTATGCAGGGGCGCTTCCACTTCTACGAGGGCTACAACATGCAAACGGTGAGCTGCAGCATGTAAAGTATAAAGTGTTCGACATCGCTGAGTACACCTCTGTGCTTTTAAACTGAAATGGTAAATGCCTTCCACCTGTGTCATCCGTCAAAAGAGAAAAAGCAATTTAGAGACTCCCTTTAACCCAACACCAATCTGCAGGGTTTTGGATTGTGTGGAGATCCCAGAGAAAACCCACACAAGCACAGGAAAAACATGCAAACTTATATAATTAAAACTAAACAAAGGTCAAGGAGACAATACAGGTTTACCTGTGATCACATCCACAGTGAGTATACTTTTAATTAGGTTTGTGAAATAACCTTCGAAACATGCAGCTTCTTCAACTTTTGCCAGGAAAGTGTTGAGGATGTACCTGAGCAGGAAACCAGCTTGTGAGGTTTATCAATCATCCACATGAGCTGCAGAACATTTACACAAGCTTTCATTTAGAAACAGATGAGTAAGTGTCTCTGGTTTGGTCCAAGGACTTTCTGTGGAAAGTGTCAGTGACTGATCAGAAGGAAGGTGCATGAAGTCAACTTCAGAGATGACACTGACTTTTGCTGATTAGCAATTGGCAAAAAACAAAACAAACAAAAGTACAAGACAAGTTGCTATTTTGATTTTGACGTCATGGAGTTGAACAGAATAAGTGAAATTCAGGGATGAAGTTAAGGAAACCGAGGGATGAATCTAACTGATCTGTACAAGTGAGTCAAGTCGGCAGCTTTACTCAAAAAGTGCTTGATGGATTGTAAATACATTATTTTTAGATGCCGGCCTTTGTTATTCATCACGTTGCCTTGTGAGCGTCTTTCTCCCTGAATTTCTGTCCCCAGCCAACGTCCCGCTGCGTTTCCAAACCTTGCTGATGTGGCTGATATTGTATCCAGGATAAGTGAAGTGCAGCTGGAAGTTTAAACTCTGACTTTGTCAATCACTTTGGGAAAAGTATTCACAGCGTCTGTGGGCGGAGGCCTAATCTTTAAACTGTGGAGGTGAACACAAACTCACTTGATTATTCTTGTCACAGCAGGAGCCTCTTTGCGAGACTCAATTGATTTTGTGCCTCATTACTTTTAGGAGCTTTCAGTTCCAGACTGGCTGTAGATACAGTTTTGGTAAATGCAACAAATTGTTGTTTAAATTCAACATTCTTCAAATCATTAGATAAAACTTTTCAGAGTAAACTTCTCCAAGAGACACATTAATCCTCAGGTTTGTCATTTTATCACATCAGGTTGTATAAAATGTGTCTTCCACTGTTCTTTGACCAGAGCTTGACAGACAGTGGTGTGTTGCACAACTCTGGCTAACAATTTACAAAGTGTGTTGAATGATCATGTGACAGTGAGGAAACCTCTCGGTGCGTCAGGATGGCCGACGGCCTTTGGTCCATGGAGACACGGCCTCCTGGTTTAATCACCAGCTACGATGTGCCACCTCCACTTAGATAATCCCTATAATTCCACTGAATCATAAAATACAGTTTTATACAAACAGTAATACGGAAGGACAGAAGCATTATGACTCTCTGGTTTCCAGTTAAGACTTTGGACACATGATATATTAAATATTTCCAGTTGAAACATCAACATAAACTAAGATGATCCCAAAGTGTCTCGACTCTGAAGTTGAAACAGACTTTGTCTTGTGTTATGATCAATGAGGTCTTTTGGAAAACGAAAACAAAATCAAACCCTGAACAGAGAAGTGACAAATAATGTTGGAGACAAATAATCTTTAAGGAGTAAAAATCATCTTTTTACAGGTGAAGTGCAAAATGTGTGGTCATGCTTTTTGGCAAATGTTAGTAACGTGTGAATCAATGTTTATATTTCACATAAAAAAATGTATTTCTTGATTCAAGTTGTATATATTTGGTTGTATTTATGTTTTCTTTTTATATCTTTATGTTTAAGCTGTAAACTATCAAGCCTCACTTACATTTGTTTGTCATAACGACATCTTAGGAATCACTGACAAATTGTTTTTTAATATATATAAAGTACATTAGAATTGTTTTACTGCCGAACATTGATATCACCATCGGCTCCCAAAGATCCATATCAATGGAACTCTAATTTAAATCAAACTATCCCACGTTTCAAAATGACGCCACTGACCTTCTCAAGAAAACTGGGTACTTGAAAACATTTCTGCTCCAACAAGCTAAAGACTTTTATACAGACGTGAAGTAGGAAAAAAAACTATTTTCAAATGTGACTGCGGTGTCAAGTAGTAACGTTCATTTACCAGCCATTTATAAAGGTTTGCATAGAAACACTTCAGACGTGTAAGAAACCTGCAGTCATCAAAATCCTGGAGTTTACTGACATCACCGCACGCAGACGCTGTCGCCTTTTGAAATCCTGATTTCTCCTGTGATACGTTTTATCAAGACGGTAAAAGAAGAACATTGTTTTTTCTCTGCAGGTGACGTTCCCAGTGCGAGTCTTCCACCTGCTGGGTGTGGAAACCCTGATTGTGACGAATGCGTGCGGTGGACTCAACACCGACTACAACGTGGGAGACATCATGCTCATCAAGGACCACATCAACATGCCGGGCTTTGCAGGCCAGAACCCGCTCTGTGGCCCCAATGATGAGAGGTGCAGCACAGACACAGAGGCAGGAACATGAGAGTGAAAGCTACACATTCCTGTATCATATTCCTTTCTGTCTTGTGACTCCAGGTTTGGAAATCGTTTCCCTTGCATGTCGGACGCATATGACCGAGACTTGATGGCTCTGGCCAAGCAAACAGCAGCGGAGCAGGGCTGCGACAGCTTCCTGCAGGAGGGAGTTTACTGCATGGTGGCTGGACCGTCATATGAGACCATTGCAGAGTGCAAAGCTCTGCGGCTGCTGGGGGCTGACACTGTGGGTTAGTACAGCTCCCTGCTGCTCACACAGAGGGATACTGATATGTTGTGGGAAAGCCTCTTAATGGTGCATCTGCAGAAGGAGACGAGCTGTGCAAACAAACATGAATATATTATTCAGATGAGAGCAGATAATGCATTCTGGAGGATTTGAGCATGTGGTTTTTATCTGCAGTATCGCCCTCTGAGATAGAAACTGAAAGTAGCCAAACCAGCATGACTCGACACGATGTGGATGTGCTACAAGTGTAAATCAATAGAGTTGCATGCTTTAAGAACACAGAGGTGTAGTCTAAGGACATTCAGGCTCATCCTCTATAGGGTCCATTTGAAGGTGCAGCTTTAATTCATGTTGCACAGGTGGCACCTTACGTGACACGACTGATGATGAGCTAAAGGTAAGGAGAGTCAAGTTAAATTGGCGAGAGAAAGTCTGAATGAAAGTATGAATACAGATATTTGTGTTACAGCTTACCGCCCATGATCTCAGTCTTATTCAGGTTCAGGCTGTTTACACGGAACTGAGAATCTATGAATAAAACAGAGACGACATCACTTTTCTGCAGATTAAACAGACAGAACAAACCCGGCAGAAACATGTGAAATGATGCAGCTGTCAGTCTCTCTCATGTTGTGGCTGTGGACGATGGAGAGAAATACATTTTTTAAAGAATAATCATTATAATACGTCAAGTTTAATGTTTAATGGAAGTGCAATAATAATAAATCACAGTTTTTTAAAGAGGTTTTAATATTTATCTCTTCTCCTCCAGGTATGAGCACAGCCCCCGAGGTGGTGGTGGCTCGTCATTGCGGCCTGCGTGTCCTGGGTCTGTCCCTCGTCACCAACATGGCGGTGACAGATTACGACAGCCATGAGAAGGCAAACCACAAGGAGGTGCTGGAGACCACCCGGTACCGAGCCAAGGACCTGGAGCGGCTCGTCAGCCACCTCATCACCAAGATCTAGGACTGTTGGTTCTTAACAAAAAGTGATTGGTGATAGGGGTAAATATAGCTTTCAATGTAAGATTTAAATGTGTGAAGATGGGGAGATGTGCACGTTGGGATGAATAGGTTGATATTTAATCATGGGACTGAGAGGTTAGTCGTGATGAAGGAGCCAGTTAGCCACTGTTCAAAATGTCTAAATAAAACGTAAAGATTGCTTTTATTTGTTTGGTCCAGTCGGTAAAAAATGTGGAAATCATCAGTAATTCAGACCATTTGAACACTTAAATAGTGAGTAAAGCCGACAAAGGGTGTTTCACTGACAGACCACAGCGAGCCTTGATTTTGCCTGTGGTTGCCATGGTGAGAAGCGCGCTCTGCCGCACCTTTAACCACACCTGACAATTACCCCGCATGTCTGCTGCACCTTCAATGATAAACGGTGCATCGTGTGACTCGTGTTGAAACCATATATATAGCCGAGGAAGAGCATAGGGCTTAGGAAGAGCTGTGGAGAGGGAGAAGGTCCGATAGGCTTGGGGGAGTCAGGGGATGGAGGGCGCCACGTATCCTTATTATACTGGGAGCCAGTTGACTGATGGTTGCATTTCCGCCATCGTATTTTTTTGAAACCAGAAGTAACCATATTTGGAGGAGCAGGGGGCGGAGCCTGACTGAGCGCTCGATGTCACTGCATGACGCTGTCAATCACATGGTATCCACACCCCAATGCGTAAGGTGCTTTATCATCTATTTGACTCTAAATGGACCAGTTACTTGAAATCAGTTACTTGAAATAAATGTCTGCTGTCGTTATGAATCAAGTGAGAAGTAGATTTCCCATAGATTTCTATAGAAACTGACTTTTTTTGCTACCAGTGGAGTCGCCCTCTGCTGGTCACCCGAGAGAATACAGGCTTCAAGCAGTTATGCATTGGCTTCACTTTTTTGGGCGAGTACAGAATGTTTTTCTTTTAGTTCAAGAATAAGATCATCGGGACTGACTGGCTCTTACTTTCTATTATTCTGCGAACACTTGTTATTAATGCTGCGTGACAAATACCTATTTTAGCTAAAAATCTAATTAGTTTTATTTACATTTTTCTATTGTATTTTTGGAGTATGGAAGGAAATACAAGTTTTAATCTAAATCAAGCCCTGTATCAATAATCTGATGATATATTTAGAAATCTAATCAATCACTAAATATATATATATATATATATACAAATATACATAGCCTATATAATCTGAAAGGTTTTTGGATCTGTTTTCTTTGCACAACAAAAGTCCATTACAGTGTAATATCAGGGAACCGGCCAGAGAACCTGCAGTTTTCAATCTTCTCTGTGCGGATCTGGAAGCTCCTGCCAGGTTCTCTTGACCGTCTCATTCATTAGAGCTGGAAAGGCCCGAGAAGCCCCAGATCAGCAATCCACCTCTTAGACCATTTGTATCAGGCTTCACATCCAGATGCTAATGGCAGCCTTGAAGGGGAATTCCACTCTGAATGAGTGTGTTGTTCACACACAGGGAATTCATTCGAACATACAGGATTGTTAAAGAAGTTTTGAAGATGTAATCAAAACTTGTTTTTTACAACCATTCTTTCTGTTTCCCTGTGTGCAGATAACAGCAGATGTTACATCTTGTTTCCTCGTTAGTCGTCCGTTGTCTGTGTCTCTATATTTAATCAGATTTACTGTATCCAGGTTAGAATCGAATGTTCCTGCAAGATGACTCATCGTCAGTTCATTCACATGCTGTCGAATAAAAAACTTTCAGGTGACATCTGGACTCTGTTGTTTTCTGGCATGGATTCACACACACACACACACACACACACACACACACACACACACACACACACACACACACACACACACACACACACACACACACACACACACAAACACTCACACACACACACACACACACACACACACACACACACACGCGCACGCACACACGCACACACTCACACACACTTGTCTCTCTATTGTTGGGGACTGTGGCTGACGGGGTAGAGCGGTCGTCCTTTAATCAGAAGGTTTAAATCACAGTCTTCCCCATCCCAAGTGCCCTTGGGCAAGATACTGAACCCTAAGATTGCCCCTCAGAGAAAGTCCTGCACATAGATGCACTGTATGAATGTGTGTGTGAATGGGTGAATGGCAAATAAAACTATAAAGTTCTTTGACTGGTCATCAAGACGAGGAAAGCTCATATAAATTCAGACCATTAATTATTTTTGAAGGCTATTCCCCATAATATCACTGAATAAACAGATTTGGGTCCCACACACACACACACACACACACACACACACACACACACACACACACACACACACACACACACACACACACACACACACACACAGAGAGAGAGACACACACCTCATCAACACATCCACTCTCTCTCTCAATCCTTCACCAAAACAAGCATCAAACAGATGAAGACGCAGTGACATTGAGACGAAGTGGAAATGACTGTTCCGTGCTCCGCTCCCCTTCTGTTACATAATTGATCTACATACAGCGTGTCGAGGTGCAGCCCGCTGTGGAACTGAAATATTAATACAAATGAAGCAGGCGGCCTGACGACACAAACACAGCATCCGTACTGTCTGGATCCTATTTACACACATTTACGCCTCAGCTTCACAACAAAAAGTGAGGCGTCTGCACAGATCTGCACGAGGGATGCAAGTGGAAGGATCTCTGCTTTGAAGGGAGGGAAGTGGACGGCAGGACGAGCAGATGAAGACAGACCGTAGCAGTGACTAAAGGGAATAGGAGAGGAGAATGAAGTGTGTTTGACTCGGCAGCTCCCCCGCAGGCTGGCGACAGGCCTCGTCTGTAATGCAATGTTGATCTATCTATTGTCGCCGTGCCAACCGAGCCCAGCTCCCGCTATTGATTATTACAGGGTGAAAAGAGGAGCTGAGGAAATAGTTCTGCTGAGTTCACACTCTTAGAAAAACTGTCACAAGCCATCACACACTCTCTGTGTCTCACACACACACACACACACACACACACACACACACACACACACACACACACACACACACACACACACACACACACACACACACACACACACACACACACAGCTGTTCCTGTGCACCGTCATGTACCGGAGCTCCTATGAGACGGCACTGCTCCTGTTAGTGAATGTGACTTTTACAAGCGTGAGACAAAAAGTGGTTGTGAGGGAACGTCTCTGCTGACTTTCACACGCTGCCTTGGCTGCCAGCAGCGTGTCAGTACTGTACCAGCGAGCTGCAAGGTGGATGTGGAAAATTGCGGTTGCACCTCAGAGGAGATGTGACGGGTCAGGGTTTAACTCTGCATCCAAAAGCACCATACTTGTTCCATCTGGATGATGTTAATGATTGTGTTTGCCTGCACCATCACAGCCTCAGATGAGGTAGACTTGACCTTTAGCACTGAAAGGACGAGATGTTAACATCCAGCACACGTGTCATTTAGTCTTGATGTGATGACAGAACGTTACTGTAACATCTCCAGTGCTGAAAGTGAAATGTAACGTACATGAAGAACATGTATTCAATACATTTTCCTCTCAACAAGCTCATTTTTTAAAGGCTCAGTACTTTACAATGCAGAGGAACCAGAGGACGACACTCAGAGCTGGGAGGTGATCGGCCAGGACGTCTGCAACGTTCAAGAATTCACCTCCTTGCACCTTTACTGTTGCTCACCGTGATACGAGTTTGCCATATGATCGTATTAAACCTTTTACATGTAGGTGTGACAGTGGTGCAGTGGTTAGCACCGTTGCCTCACAACAAATAGGTTCATGGTTTCCAACCTGCTGACTAACCAGGGCGTTGTGTGGTGTTTGCACGTCAATCAATCACATTTTATTTGTATATCCATAGTCACAAATTACAATTTGTCTAATCGGGCTTAACAAGGTGCAACATCCTCTGTTCGTTACCCTCAACACGAGTAAAACTACTACTAATTATAATTATTAATAACTTTGTTAGCAGCTGATTGCACCGGCTCCAAAACAAATCAATGCAGGTTGGAGGTTTTTAAATATGAAATCAAAAAGATGATCAAGCTGTTTTCACACTGCTGTACTGTCGCATTGTGTGAAATCTTCTTAACCTATTTTTCACATGTAATTTAATCTCGGATGTCCCGACAACATCTTGACAGCAGGAAAAGCACGGACGTAATTTAACGACATTAATTAATAACCATTTAGTTCATCCTGACCCGGGACCCTGGGTTTGTGCTTGCTTGCACACTGGCACGATTTACTGGACAAGCAAATGGAACAGAGCCATTCTTAATGCTGTTAATTACAACTGTGCTCCAAATGCCATGACAAATCAAAATGCCTGCTCAAGGGTCTGTGGAAATCAGCCTCTCCAGGACTTGTGAAAACCTCCTCAGACCCACACAGGTCAACTGAAAAGGGTCAGTGATATGTGATATGTGTCTTTTTGCTAATTCCATCCAGCAGCAGGAAAATGCTTCCAGGGAAACTTGCCCTCGTGCTCATTACAGCCTTATTACTTCATCCTCAACATTATCACCTCTTGCAGTAAATGAGTAGAAGAAATACACATGACTAGTTTATTTTCATGCTCATTCTCCTAATAGGATCTGTGGCTTCGGCTGCCTCTCTATGGCCATTATGAAAAAGTTTCTCCCTCTTTTTTTTTCTCCAGAATTTACATTTATTATGTGGGCTAATCACTGCTGGCTGCAGGCAGCGTGGGGAAGATGATTAGCCTGTGAGTTCTAATTAAGTCTGTGAAGCCTCACACACTGTAGACGGGCTCCGGGAGCTGCACGCTTAGATACACACACAGATGTAAGGGGAAGGAACGCACACACAAACACACACACACACACACACACACACACACACACACACACACACACATACAAACACACTATATACAGGGATGCATAATATGGAGAAGCATGCATCTTGCACTGGATCATACTTGGTACCTATGTTGATGCAGCATTGAAACAGTCTTCATGCTTACACACTTCCCCCCTACCCTAACCTTACCCATCACAACTCATTGCCTAACCGAGAATCTAATTCCAATCCTAAATCTAATTCTAATGTTTAAACCAAGTCCTAACCCTCAAACAGCCCATGGAAAAAGTGAGGACCGGCCAAAGTGTCCTCTGCTCTCTCACACGCACACACATGCACACACACACACACACAGACATGCATTGTATGAAGCATCTTGCAACTGGCATCATACAACTGACATGCATTTAGTGTAATGATGATGATGCATCAAGGCTACACACAGGCACACACATACAGGCACGCATGTCTGCACGTGCACATACAGCGATGCTCACTGCAGTGCAAGAGACGTCACATCACACAACTACATCCACACATGCTCTCTCTCTCTCTCTCTCTCTCTCTCTCTCTCTCTCTCTCTCTGACATCTCACACACACACACACACACACACACACACACACACACACACACACACACACACACACACACACACACACACACACACACACACACACACACAGCAGGACAGGGACGCTGACTCGGATAGATGGACTCTCTCTGGGGCAGTGCGCCCCCTCTGGCGGTGCAGGGTCGGTGCAGCTCGTGTGCGGGGTTAAAAGCGGCGGGCGGTGCGCCGGGGCTCCAGTGTGGGTGCGTTCGAATCAGGAGACACAGAAAAGTTATCAGCGGGATTGTGAACCTGCAGCAGCAGCAGCATCCGTCCTCAGCATCATGGCCAACAAAGCACAGCAGCCTCCTCACCTGCATCTGGCTGAGCTCACCGCGTCTCAGTTCCTGGACATCTGGAAACACTTCGACGCTGACGGTAGGACTTGTGTCTCTCTCTCTCTCTAAAGTTCATCCGCACTCAGAAACCATGAGATATGAAGAAGGTCAGTTATCAATGCAGCTGATAGATGGAGGGATGAGGAGGAGAATAATATCACAGCAAAAGTATGAATTTGACATATTGAAGTCACAATTTTGTCAATTTGAAAACAAGAATATATTTTTCTGGGAGTCTATAAAGTAAATTTGTAGTTTTAAAAGACCCTAGGTGCCTGACAGGGATATTTAAGTTAATTAAATTAAATATAGGGACTATTTTGTGTGTAACCTATGAAAATATTATTCTACTTGATTGATGAAAAAAATCCAAATAGGCACAATATCTTGGATATATTATTATTGATATTATTGAAATCATTTTTAATTTGTTAAATAGCCCACAAAAGCAGATGTATCATTACATTTTTTCTATTAAGTGATTAAAACATATAATACAGTGACATTTCATAGTATTAAAATCAGCCCTAAATGCTGTATAAACTGCATATGAATTTCTAATTGCAGCTTTGTTCCATATTAAAGCTAATGAGCACACAAAGAGGAGCCTGACATTTTCATTTCGTCAATAGTGAAGGGCTTTGATTTGAACTCTCGGCTGAAGTGTTAGTTTGCAGCAGTTAATCTCTGTTTTCTGAGGGTTAAAATCACCTATAATCACTGACAGTGATCATCAGTGAGAGAGTGATTCTGCTCACAGGAGCATTGATATGTGTTTCCAGTCAAAGAGCTGCTCCGTCGCGTCTCGGCTGCAGATAGCTCACTGCTTTATGGATTTACTATGTCATTAAAATGTCATAAAATCCTCAGCGTGTATTACTTTCTCCCCCTTTTTTTCTATATGGTCTCAATCTTGATCATCTTCTTGTATTGATCCATGCACGTTCATTGTTCATTGTTCATTGTTCATGTTCAATCTTCACATCTCACTCTACAAATATCTGTGCGTGTCTGTGTCACAGTGACAGGACGACAAGCTCCTCTTTTAAATCACAAATTCATCAGGCACGCTGCTGGCATGAAAGTCTCATGGAGGATTATAGACACTTCTGTGGACAATGGACAATTTGAAAAGAGGAAATCATCTTGTTTTATTTCCAGCATCTCGTTGTCCTTTGTTAAAATGTCAAATTGGTCACGATTGGCTCATGTTACAGCATCAGAGGACAAGCCCTGGTCCCTTCGGTGAGCCACTTAATTAGGAGATAAGATCAAACTGACACTGTTAACCAGCTCCCTGGTTTATTAGTTATCAGCTGCAGCCGGGCTAATTAAAATATCCATTAGTCATCAGCAGAAAAGTGAGTGAGTATGTGGGACATACTGGTCGTTATTAAACATCCTCAGTCCTGCTCGCTCACTCAACTTTCTCCAGATGTCGTACGAGGTGGATGTGTCGCAGTCATCTGTTTCAAACAGACACACACACACACACACACACACACACACACTTGGGAATTCATTGTTAACGGGAGCTGTTTTTGATGCACACATGCAGAAACACTCCTCAGGGAAATCAAGGTGGAATGAGGAGGTGGTAGGTGTGCAGAGGCTTCAGAGCCAAACAGATAAGTTGTCATTTCTGTTTTGAAACAATTTTCTCTTGGCCAGAGTGTGTGTGTGTGTGGACATCAGGGCGGTTCCAACCAGGTTTTCAAGCCCAAACCCGTGGAGGTGTTTTACATATCGTGCTTTGCAAATCAAATACAACCGCACTGTGCATCCACTGATTTGGCTGGAGTGTGTGATTCCTGCGCTCATTATACTGGGAGTGTCTCGTGGCTCGGGCAGCAGGAGTGGAGAACTAATTTGTTTGCTCAGAATGAGTAAACATCTCTGAGTTGCAGATAAAAATACACAAGAGGCGATGCACCCACACATGATGAAACCACATATTCCCCAGGATCAAATCTCATCTGGATTGCATCTCTCTCTCTCTCTCTCTCTCTCTCTCTCTCTCTCTCTCTCTCTCTCTCTCGCAGCTCCTCCACTCTCATCCTCCTCTGCCGTCACCGTCAAACCTTTTCAATTCAGTCACTTCAAAGCTGCAGAAGGAAACAACTGCAGCTCCATTCGCTAATTATAGAACAGTTGCTGTCAATTATTTTTATTTACCTGCATACGTGGGAATTTTGATGATTAACACACAATCCTCACCTCGAATCGACCAAACTTTGATCCCAGCCCAAGACATTTGAATACACAGGGCTGCACTCTGCTTTGAAAGGCAAATGCACTTTATATAGGCTTTGAAATATGAGTTGGCACAGCTGCCCGGTTTGAGAGGATTTCCTATGTTGGATTTTTAGAATCACAACCAGAAGCGTCTTTCACTGAATCTCCTGAGACCGACGCAGTATCCCAGAGAGTGTGCCAAAAGTGGGTCTGTGAGGCTTTTACTTTGGCAGCGGGTGCAAGATTTAAGAGGCTGAAGTATATGCAGGCAAGTTGAAATGAGCCATCTCATTAAGACGTATATCCATCCATCCATTATCTACTCAACTTATCCTTTTTGTTAAGCGTCGCTGGGGACTGCAGTCCGTATAAAAGTAGTTTAAAGTGAATGATTTAAATGTGAGTTGAGGTCTGCAGCCACTGGCAGTGATTTCCTACATTTGCACACTGATAGAACATCATTGATTCGCTGTAGATGATCAGCCACTGGATTGTGGACACTTTGGGGAAACAAGGACACACTAATCAGGCTGCAGCACAAACCTTCAGCATGAAGCTTTGATAGACAGAACTCATGCTGCATGTGAATAAACACAGATGCTCCCTCATGCACAAATCTACCGGCTGCACAGTCGCTGCATGTATTGAATGAACGACAGCGCTCCGGCCCTCTAATCTGTTCATAAATCTATTTTTATTGTCAGTTTATCTCATTCGCCGTGTAGTTAATCCCATTTTATTCTGTTTAATTATCAAGCAGGTCTTTACTCTCCGGAGAGCGAAATGTCAATAAAGCCCACAGGAGGGAGGGAGGCTCGATAGCAGCGAGGCATTGTGTCCCACTTACTGAAACAGCACAGCTCGTACTCATGAGTTTTGATCATATCACTGAGGAGCGTGCACGCATTCCAACACACACACACACATGTGAAAATTTCCATGGTTAGAACAAAGCCGCTGAGATGCTGCTCGGATAGAGAGAGGGACTCAGAGATGAGGCTGAGGCAGAGAGTTAGAGGGAGCGGAGAGGAAGTGGATGGTATTATAATCTTTGTTAGTGTTTAATGAGGCCGCTCTGCCTTCCAGGGTTTTATTGAAGCAGCGAGTTACATCGTTTGGAGCCATCTGTCCGGCCGCTCAAAACGCTTGTTGATAGAATATTGGCACCGGTTCACAGACTACCTGGGCGAAGCCGGCGCAGCTCATTCGTCCTCTGAATAGCTTCTGTCAGGGCGCCCGAACACCAGGAATAAAGATAAAATGAGACGAGGAGAAAAACTGCTATGTCGTCCCCAGGATGAATTTGTCATCACAGAATCCCAAAAAACTAAAATATGATGGACATGCATGCACCTAATGTGACAGGATGGTTGATAGCACACAGTGAAACAAGATAAGAGGAAGCTTAAGTTCTTCAAAAAATATAGTCACTCTCATACTTTATATAATCGTTAAAAACTTCATCTGAAAATCTACTTTTTATTTTAGGCCTCACACTTTTGTTTCTCCCAGACACTGTCATCCATATTGATTAGTCCCATTTGCCAAACTCCCCTCTGACTGTGTTATTGATCTCCTTGGAATAAAAGAAGCTGCTTGTGGATCATCACCTTCAGAATCCTAAAGAAGCAATTTTCCATATATAGCTTCTCCTCGTGTGCAACCCTGTGAACGCAGCGAGTCTTTGAGGAGTGATCAGTTTGCATCGTGTTAGTCAACAGTCTATAGAAGAAACAGAGTTACTGGTAATAGACTCATGTTTGAATCGATAACGGCAAAACCGCGATGTGTTTGACACTGCGACCACATCTGACTTAATGGGGGGTTTTCTGCGTGTCTGCAATACTGAGTAAAGCCCTTCGTGTTGGATGCTAGGATCAACATGGCATTACCTGTCTGTCTGTCTCCCAGGTAATGGCTACATCGAGGGGAAGGAGCTGGAAAACTTCTTCAGGGAGCTGGAGATGGCCCGGAGAGGAGCGGGGGTGGTAAGTCCAGGGACTATAACTTCACACACACACACACACACACACACACACACACACACACACACACACACACACTGACCAGTCGGGCTTCACTTGTATTGGCTGCAAATCTTTTTTTTCCAGGACCCTTCAAACCCCACATTCAGAGAAAAGATGAAGGAGTTCATGCAGAAGTTTGATAAGAACAAAGATGGACGGATTGAGATGTCAGAGGTGAGGATCTGGAGCTTTGTGTGTTATTATGCTTTAATCTTTTTTATATTTAAAGGTTCAGTGTGTAGAATTTAGTGACATCTAGTGGTGAAGTGTCATTTTGCAGCTGAACACCCCTCACCTCACCCTCCCCTTCCAAACATGAAAGAGAACCTGTGGTAGCTTCAGTTGTCACAAAAACTCAAAATATGTCTAGTTTGTCCAGTCTGGGCTACTGTAAAAAAAATGGCGGCCTCCGTAGAGAGGACCTGCTCCTGATGTGAATATAAAGTATTTAAATATAAACGGCTCATTCTAGTGTGAAGAAAACAACAATTCGTACAATTTAGATGAAACAAACATCACTAGGATTACCTCATATTCACTTTCTGCCTTTTACCTAAATCCTACACACTGAACCTTTTAAAAGAATAGTTTTTGCATGTATGCTTCCTTCCTTGCAGAGTTAGATGAGAGGATTAATTTCACTCTCTTCCATGGCCAGCAGCCAGAAGCATAAAGACTATAAATAAAGAAAACCACGATGCTCTTCCAAAATTGACAGTCACTTTGCAGCTGGCAGTAATATGATAAGATGTATATTACTCATATACATTTTCCAAACTTCAATCTGTGCAATTGCCTTGGGCCATTGCCATGCTCTAAAGGTTCTCTTTATGTGTAATTACTGTATGTTGTTAAATTCACTAAAATGTGGCTCAGACCCAAAAAACACACTTGAAGAAAATAGCTTTGTGTTTTCTGCTGGTGAGAAAAAGTTATAAAAAGAAAACTGTGAGATGATTCACAAAGCCAGAGGACTACAGCTCAAGTGAGAGGATTCAGAAACCCGATCAATACTCAGATCGGCGGGTATAAAAGCCGTCTTTATTATCGTCCCTGCAGAGCGTCAGTTCGGGATATTGCTTTCCCCTCGATTTTACCATTTTCAGAGTGAGATGTGAAAGAGATGCGAAGAGGAGGGCTTTTCTGCAATATCAATAATCCACCGCCAGCCGGGAAAATCTGCAAATGAGTTTTAGCTTCAATTATTGTCGTGAAGATCCAATATAAAGCATCCGAAAACATCGTTTTTTAAAAGAATTCCAATTTAGGCATAGCCCTGCCACTGAGGTTACGTCTCTCTATTATTAATGTCGGAGGTGCCCATTTGAAGCTTTGCAGACAAAAAGCTCCCCGGCCTCCATTTCTTCTGTCCCAGCTTTTCAACTCCACCATCTTGTGCTCTCACCACTTCCATTTCCCTGTCACTTGTCTCTTCAGCTGGCCCAGATTCTCCCCACTGAAGAGAACTTCTTGCTGTGCTTCAGAGAGTTTGTCAGCTCCAGTGCTGAATTCATGGTGGTAAGTGTGTTTCTGAGTGAGCGTGGACGGACCGGTATGTTTCTTCTAATGCAACAAACTCTGTTATTTGATCCGTTCTTAGCGATACTTTTCGACTTCTTGCACAAAAGCCTCTTGTTCGCTGTGAAACGTAGCAAGGACAGGTTGGCTTTAACGAGCTGTTGGTTAACGAGTCAGGAGTCAGTCGAGCATGCGAGGCCTCGACAGCTTGCATGTTCTCGTTTCTACCTACCAGCGAATTTCACGGATTAGTTCCCTGTCTGTGGTTGAAGGTCTGATTCTAATTAGTGAAATTAAGTGGAGAAAACCACACACTACTCAGTGCCTCCATTGCACAAGGTTGCCTGTGTCTGCTGTTGAGACGTAGCAGAAGGATTTGAAATCGAGCAACAACACCTGCTCCATCATGAACTGGAGAAGTGGCTGAGCAGAAGTCAACGCTCATGTTCGACAGGAAAAGGAAAGTTGAGGTTTAAATCCCTTCGGTAAATAACCCTCCTGATGTGTTTGCTGGTCTAGTTATAGTTATCGGTTGTTATGCAGAGAAGCTGACATTCAAAATCTCAACACACATTAAGCACTAAAGGAGATTTTTGTTCTCGTTGTCAGGTTCATAGTTTTACATTGTGTTATTAAAGGGTTATACGCTGTGATGTTAAAAACTGCCCTCAGACTGTCCATCGCTGCAGCTCCTCTTTTCAGCCTCTGTCCCAAACACTTGGTTTCAGCTCCTGTCTCTTTAAGACCCCTCTCTTGATAAAGCCCAGTCTTTTCTGATTGGCCAGCTGGCCCATTCCTTCGTGATTGGTCAACCACTACCACTTGGGGGCGTGTCAGACTAGCTGCTAGCCTTGCATTATGCAAATGTAGAGCATCATGATGTCAAGAACTGTACTGACAAGACATTTCAGGAGCTTCTGTGTTTTTAACTTTTACATCAACAAAAAAACTATATACAGTAAATGTGGTTACTTTGAGCTAGTAAATGTACTTTATATAATATTCATGTTTTACATCCATAAAGAATTAAAGAAAAGGCCTAATGAATATTTCCATGAGCCCCATTTGTTTATGTGTCATAATCGGTAGAATAACAATAGTTCAACACACAATTTCACACACTTTCTGTTTAGCAGAAGTAGAAACCTAATGAAGAGTTGAAGGGAAAACTAACCCAGTACAAATATTTTCTATACTAACATGTTGAAACATTTGAATGATAACATCTGTGTCAAAGTCAAATATTTAAACAAGACAGTGGCACTGAGATGGATTTTTATTGGACATATACTAAAACTGATATAAGGGAGTAAATAAAGAGAATATAAAGAGAAACATTGGCATATTTTACACATGTAAAACACATCATATCTATATCAATGTTTTCATATTGGTGCGGATCAGCAAACATAAATGCTCAAGGGCTCATATTGGTTGATTTTTATGGTTTCAACCGATAAATCACTGACTGTATTAATTCACCAAACAGAAAATAACAATGACCAATTCAGTCTCTTATGTAACAACAGAGTTGTTTGTTTAAGAAACGGTTTTATATGAAAACTTCCAGAGAAGCATAAACAAGTTCAGAGCTGCTCTGAATTATGAATAATGAATGAACGTCGGAGTAACAAAAAGCCCTTTGCAGAGCTGAAAGGGACCAGGAACGGGAAAATCATTTATTCCACAAAACCCCTTCAGAAGATAAGACAATGGCAGATTTCGTGTTAGATCTGCTGCAGTGAAAGGACGGAGTCAATTAGAAACCAATTACATGTGGGGAAGAGGCTGTCCTTGTCTCCTGTGTCAAATTGAGAGGGAATAATGAAACGAGAGAAGGAGGATGAAGGAAAAAGAAGGTGTGGAAAGAGAGAAGGATGCAAAGGGCAAACGGGGGAACGCGGCGAACACAGAGGACGTAAATGAAATGTCGATGGGAAGAAGAGAGCCGGAGTTTGAGAACATAAAACAAGAGGTGGGGGATTAATCAGTCTTTGCCGAAGGGTGCGGGGCGGAGGAGGTGGGCAGAGAGGGTTTTAAAGGGTTAGAATGAGGAAGCAGAACCTTCTATTTTCAGAGTCATATATAATGGATAACCACTGTACCACTGTAGCGCCTCTCTGCAGAGCCCAGAGGAGGAGCGGAGGAGAAGGGGGGAAGGCCATCCATCTTTGATAAGGAGCCCTTCTTTGGACAGGGACAGCTGCTAGATTAAAACATTCATTAAAATGACTTTCTCTCCCTCCCTCATTTCTCTCTCTGTCTCTCGCTGCCCTCTGCTCTGTATGTGGGGGCGGGACGGGATTGTATCGAAAACTGTGTGATTACAGCCGCGGTCCACGCTTCTGTGGTCGTCCCCCCCTCTGGAACGAGAGAAGAATCAAACTCTTAGCGCGGTTAAAGAGCGATGGAGGAAAGGGTGTTTGTGCATCAGAGAAAATTCAGTCCAGTGTTTGTTGATTTCTTTCAGGCGTGGCGGCGATATGACACAGATCGCAGTGGCTATATCGAAGCAAATGAATTGAAGGTACGTTATAAACATAAGTCATACATCACTTTAGAATGTGTTTGTAAAAATCTAATTCAAACTATTTACTCATCTGTTTTTTAAAGTCGTCATATACTTATGTTTATTTTGTTTTGTCTTTTTTCTTTCTTTCCCCCCCATGCACATTCACAGAGCACCTTCCCAAAACCCTAATCAAATAGTTACGCAGCCGCTGAGGCGGAGACTTAAACCGTATCACATGTTTTTTCCTATAATCCGTTACAGTTTATTTACATGTAATCAAAACTGTAAGTCTTGTTTTCCTTAAGTTGTAAATGCACTCGTGTGCATTTGTGCCGAGTCACCGACTAGATGTTTTGTGGTTTAGCACTAATAAAAAGAAAAGAACGAGTTACGCTGAGTCACTTCCTTACCGTGATATTAGTTCTGAATCTGTTTATATATTTAAAGGAAAACTTCAAGACTCTGGAAAATACTCGTGTTCACTTTCTAGCCAAATATCAGCGGAGAAGATTGATACCACTCCAATGCTTGTATGCAAAAAATTATCTGGATTCATGCAATTAGCTTTATTCAACCTCATCGTTAGACAAGAGAAGCAACCGAACATCTACTTACTCCGGGCTCAACCAATCACGAGTCGGTCTCAGCTGTCAATCATGGCGTTTCACCCTTTATTGATTGCATCAAATAACAAATTAAAACCAAACTTACCATAAAAATGAACAAACGTCAGTGTGATAAGAACGACCTAAAAATGACATAAACCATCCTTGAGAAAAATGTATTCAACGTGTGCTTTGACTTGAGTTTGGACTCTGTCCCGTCCACTAACATGGAGGAATCAGGGTTTATGACCTATTCTGCAGCAGGGGGCGATCAAGACAGTTTAGCTTCACTTTTGGGGCGCCGTCATGTCGTCCACATGTCTCCAATTCGTACATGTGAGTGTTTCGTCAGTGCTCAGACGTGGCAGTGGCGTCAACGTCCATAGCAAAGAAACCGAATAAGCGTTTTTTCCAGGAGTTTTGATTCTTTAAATGCGACTGCAACAAAAATATTTACGTTCTTATCTGACTTCAAAGATTCTTTAAGTAAGGATGAGAAACTGACTGAATCCAAGCTGCAGGATTTTCCCTGTCAGGGCCATCAAGTGACATCTGAGCTAAAAACGTCCAGTGTTGCCCTGAGAGGTTTCAGTGCGTCGCCGTGTTTTCTATGTGAGCGTGAGGGCGTGTTTAGAACCAGACTGCAGCTTTGACAGACGACAGTTAAGTGACTGCACCAACAGGAAATTCCCCAATGACCAATTCTGTTCAGGTGAGGATTCCGAGGCAAAAAGCTCCACAGTTCGCACAAATATTATTCACTTCAGCACCTCCTGGAAACGTTGTGTCAAATCACATAAAGGAAAAAGCTCCACACGGGAGTCGAGCGTTAATGGGGTCAGTGATTCTGCGTGTACGGATTAGGCTGCTCCGGTTGTTATGGGATCGCATCTCTTCCAGCTGACCAGGTGCAGATGAGCTACTCAGGTGTGGCTTTTAAAAAAGCTTTGGGAAAATGCAGATGGCAGACGTGTTTCTGACCAGACGACTGTGAGCAGACGTGGAAAATATGTAATAATACTGTAATAAAAGAGTATTATATAATATTTGAGTATTTTCACTTTATACTGCCTTACATTTACTCTATCTAATGACTGCAGTTAGTTTTTACATTCAAAACACAAAATAACTCATAAAATACCAATTCACTCATTTTCTTTTTTCCTTTTCTTATCTTTTGTCCTTGTTCTTTCGCTTTTTTACTTTCATCTGTCATTCATTATTTTAAACTTTCTAAATATTTAGAAGATACTAAACTGTGCTCTTATTTACTATCGTTATTTGTACTTTACTTCGAACTTAAAAAAACTTGTAACTTTACAGTATTTTATGTTTACGAGAGATTTTGCTGTGTATTGAAAGATGATATCAGAGAATCACTATATGTTACTAATGTGAATAACTGAGATCTGATGGTGCCATTGAATCTACAGCTTTGTATTTTATCTTGTAACGTTAATTAAAGCTCTTTCATAGTTTTTGTGTTTTTTGCGTTTGCCACATTTCTGCATGTTCTTGCTCATGTCTGTTTCTTTCTCCGTCCTCAGGGCTTCCTGTCAGACCTGCTGCAGAAGGCGAACAGACACTACGATGACCAGAAGCTGCAGGAGTACACACAGACCATAGTAAGACCCACACTCACACGTGGACTCGTACATACTCAGGAGAAGCCCACATTGCGCATAGATTTTAGTGTATTTTAGTGTCTTCCTCGCACCAGATTGTAACAAACTAGAACAGGTTGTATATTGTATTTCTTCTGCAGCTCAGAAAAGGGTTTCAATACGGTAACGTCAGGATAAAAGACCCAAATAAGATGCTTACTATGCATCTGTATCTCTCAAAGTAATTAAAAGTACAATAAATAACCAAATTGCTATTCACCTTGTGGCCCATTTGTTCCCCTTTGCACCCCAAATGCACTTTTATTCGTTTTTGCAGTTTTGCGTAGTTTGCTAGCAAAGGAATGAGCAAAGCAAACAATAAGAATTTTCCAAAAGCAGGAGCAGCAAGGTCAGACTCTGGTACTTCGGTAAGTTCGCCTCCAGAGGGTAGGAGGACTACTTGCTTTTGGAACAGCAGCTTTCCTGCTGACATCAGCAGTTTCAGCTCTGGTGATTCATCATGTATTCAGCTTCAACTTCTCAGATGAAATATCAGAAAAAAACAACATATATTACAATTCTGAGACCAAATTTCCCCTTCAACGAATTCCATCATATATAAAAACCCAACAGAACCAATACTGAATTGCTGATGAGATTACATTTCGAGGATGACGTTTAGGCCTATGTGTGGTTTTCTTCCTTGAGTAAAATGTACCATCTTGGTGGAAGGACTCCTATACACACTGTGAGCCATAAGTAGGTTTAATGAGAGGTGTACATATCTGGCCTGGAGGATCTTAGAGGCTTCTCCGTGCCGGTGGCAGCAGCGCTGTGCGTCTGAGTGGTCATGAACCGCTGTGTCCTGCAGGTCGTGTGTTTACAGCCCAGATGTGCTCACATCTGCCTCTTCCTGGAAGCCCCAGAGCTGACCTGATTTACCCAAGCAACATACCCACTGCTTCTTCACAGATGTGTTTCATGTCCAGTATGAAGGAAACACAATGATCAGAGGAATAAAGACACTTTTTTGATATCGCCAATTGTCCTAATTAAATGGACACTAATTCTGAAATGAATACCTCAGTTTAATTGCTTTGGCTTTTACAAGAAGCACAATATTTTATTCGACTTATACACTAAACGTTTATCCCGTTAACCACTAATAAAATGTTCATAAAACATGTCATTAAATTCTTATTTCTTCTTCCTTTTTTAAATGAAACTCTCACCTAAAACTTTTAGACCTCTGTTCTGTAAAGGTTCACCATCATTCATCGGCTGAAATGTCTGATGCAAGTTTTATAGACAGAACCTTAACTGGTCCTCTGTTTAAAAAAGTGCGGATGAATTATGGATGTCCATTCTATTTCCCAGTCGCTGACATTCATGGGACCACATCTGCCTTCGTCTTGACAGAATATACCTGTAAAAAAAACACAAAAAAACCCAGATGCTTTCAGTTTCTCTCGTCTGTCTGTTCCTATCTCTGTTCTGCTCCCACTTTGTAGCTCAGGATGTTTGATCTGAATGGAGATGGGAAGCTGGGCCTGTCAGAGATGGCCAGGTAATTTCACTGGCTTCTGCTCACTGTATAAATGTTGAAACACATCGCCTGCAGAAGGATTTGAATAATTTAACAGCTATTGTGTCCGCTAATGAAGTCCTTCTCTCCCGCAGGCTTCTTCCTGTTCAGGAGAATTTCTTACTCAAATTCCAGGTAGGGAACGAGCAGAAAATAGCTTGTTTGCATTGATAATTAATGTGACTGGTGACATTACGTGTACAATTAATGTGCTGCAGCCTCCAGTCTAAATATTAATGATTAACTTCAATTTAGTTTTATTGTGACCGAGCCCGATAATGAAAAGAAGATCTTGTTTTTACAGGGTGTCAAGTTGACCACTGAGCAGTTCAATGCCATCTTCACATTCTATGATAAGGTAGGTGACATTTTATTTAAGGTGATAATAACTAACAGATGCTTTCAATTTAAAAAACTACACTCTTGACAATTATGGCCAAAATATGCCTTTTTCTAATTGTTTAATTTCTATTCATTTTATCAGAGTTTTGAACATAATCTCACAAACCTCTCCCCTTGGTGTCTCACAAGCCCCCAGGGGGTCCTGACCACTAGTTTGAGAACCACTGGTGTATTGTAGGCTTGTCAGTTCTGTCTCTTACGTCTTAGGGTGCGGCTGTGGCCGAGGGGGTAGAGTGGTCGTCCCCTAACCAGAAGGTTCAATCCCATTCATCCCCATATGCATGTCCCTCATAGAAAACGTGCTGCCCATAGATGCCCTGTATGAATATGTGTGTAAATGGGTGAATGGCAATAAACTGTATAAAGAGCTTTGAGTGGTGATCAAGTCTAGAAAAGATCTTTATAAATACAGAAGTTTCTCCTGGTTTTCTCTCCGTTTCTATCCAAGTCCATTCATCAAACGATTTAACCCTAATATATATATATATACTAATATATGTTCTATTATATTGAACATATAAAATTCCGGCCACTGTCTCGGTCTCAGTCAGTATATGAGCCTTGGCATTGAAAGTCGGAGAGCGTGAAGTCAGAATAGAGCAATGCTTCACAGCAGTGGGGTGGGGGGGGCTTGCGTGAGCTCATGTCGTGGCTCGTTGGACTGAGGGCTTGCAGTCCCTCTTGCTCACTCGCGAGAGGACGGGGTTGAATATTCAATTATGGATGAGCCAGTGGTCCGGTCCATTCATGTAGACACTGTGAACAGCGCACCACCATTTGTGTGTGTAATTAGTTTCATCATTTTGTTATGAGCTCAGCCCTCGCAGCTGAAACGCAGGCAGCTGCCGTCACTGATGCTGAGACATCGTGCGCAGGCCGAACTGTGGCCGGTCAGCTGAACACTGACATGGCTCACAGTGCTTACTGTGCCACCGCCCCAAACTGTGCAAGGCCTTGAAAATGTCTGAAATGCAAGATGGCGTGCAACTTAGAGGGACTGGCCGATACCTGATGTCGCTGCGTTTTACCAAAACTCTGCGGAGTACGGGGTCTTTCATCCTTAAAGGGAAAATAAATAGATTTACACTTTATTCCCCAGATCTGGGACACTTCCGTCTAATCATCACAGAGCACCTACAGTGTTAAAAAATAAAGCTGGCAAGACACGAAGCTCTGAAGTCATCTTGAAACTGAGCCTAGATGAACAGAACATGGTTTTGTGCCACTTGCCAAAGGAGAATTTCCAACATTTTGTACTGAGACTGTCCAGAATGTGACACATAACTCATTAATTAGCGGAGTGGCTGCACTTTACAGCAAACCCTCTTTACAGAGTTGTGAATGGGAAGTCGTTTTTTAAATCATTATTCATGAATGGCCATTTGGCTGGTGCATTCATAACGGCAGCCATGAAATATTGAATGAAGTCAAGCAGCCGAGCAATGCACCAAAAACCAAGAAGCTCAGAATCCAAGCATAGCTGGTGCAGGCTGATGAGAAACTGTCTTCAGTCTTCTCACTGTCTCCAATGATCTTGTCTTTCTTTCCCGTCCTCACTGTGTGTTTCTGACTCTTTCAGGATGGGAACGGCTACATTGACGAGCTGGAGTTAGATGCTCTGCTACGAGACCTTTACCAGAAAAACAAGAAGGTGAGATGAGGGCTTTGGAAAAAGTTCACATGCATTTGTTCACTTTTTACACACAGTGAAATGTGAGAGCAAAAACTCAGATCGCACATTTTATTTATCCCAGCGAATGATTCAGGGTTATACATTTTTTTTTATTGTGTGTCTTAGTTTTGGTGCAACATCACAGGACGAGGAAGAAAAAGTTAGCAGGGATTAAAAATCTTAAACACAAACATTTCTGATCAGCAGATAATAAATCCCAATTAACTAAATCTTGAATTTCGAAAAAACATCCTGTTTAGTTTCATTTAGTTTTGAATTTGGTGGAACGGACATTAAATCATACAAACAATGTCAAGCATGACACAATAAGTTTAACTTATATTAAGAGTTCCTGTAAAATGAAGATGTTGTATATAAAATCAAAATCAGTTCCCATGAGACATACAGTAATTTAACTCCTGGTCTGGAAAGTGAAGCCAATACAGAATTGCGTGAAACCTGTATTCTCTCGAATGACCAGCAGAGGGCGACTCCACTTGTTGCAGCAAGAAGTCCGTTTTCTCGTCTATGAGAAAATTATTTTACTTTTACCTTGATTTATAACGTCAGTAAATATTTTCCTCAGGAGTTTATGTCTCAATCTCTAGTTTAAAGTCTTATTCAATACAGCTAATGTTCATTTTATAAATTATGGTCCCTTTAGAGTCAAATTGACCATAAAGCACCATGTGTATTGGGGCGTGACATCTAGTAATGACCAATGGGTGCAGGTTAATGTGTAGGTGGGCGTGGAGTCAGGCTCCACCCCCCACTACTCCAAATATGGTTACTTCTGGTTTCAAAAAACCAAGATGGACCTGAAAAAAAAGCTAAAACTTGAACTGTCAGCTCAACACAACCCTGATTTACTTCTTCTAAGAGATTTGTAGTTTGTCTGTATAGGCTCAAGTTATTTTTAGTTACATGTACCTGGATTAACATTGGTTTTTATTCAGATAAAGAATTAGTATTTCTTCCTGAGTAATCCGCTTTCCTGACTCCATGTTACCCCCCCGTGTTCAGGAGGTGGACCTGAAGAACCTGACGGGCTACAAGCAGAGCATCATGAACCTCTCTGATGGAGGGAAGCTGTACCGCGGCGAGCTGGAGATCGTCCTCTGCAGGGAGCCCATCCCGTGACTTTCTCCTCTCTTGTTGCATAACATCATTTTCTCTGCCTGCCCCGCCCTGCTCTCCTGAGACCACCCCTCCTCCACCTCCAGCTGCCTGGCAGTGTAAACCAGGTGCATGTGCCGGACACTCCCACATCTCCCCCATCATGTCCCCGCCAACCCGCCCTTAAGTTGCATCTTCAGAAAGAATGATAAGTGCACTGGCAGCACGCAACAGCTCTTCTCTCTTAAAACCCCCATTTTTCTGCAGCCTGATCCGCTCCCCCGACAATGACATCTCTGACAACCTCTAGCTTTTGGCCTTCTCGACTCTCCCGACCCTGTCCTCTACAGTTTCTGACCTCATCCCTGTCTCTGCCGCCCATGCTGTGCCTGACTTGCAACTCCTGACCAAAAGCCAAAACCCCTTATTCCACAGAAATTAACTTTTGAGATGACCGGTTGATAAACCCTGAACCTTGACCCAAGCTTCATTGACCCCTCCATCCCCTCGCTCTGTCAACTTTGCATTAGATATAAATATATATATATATATATATATATATATATATATATATATATAGTCTTACAAAACTGTAAGCAGACAGCTCTATTTGAATTTATAGTCTGTGATGGAACCGATATTGAATTTTCCACTTCTTATTGTCCCGATGTCCTCTTATTCCATTAAAACTCCTCTGTCCCATTGCCATGATATGATTTTTCATTTTCAATGATTGTTTTTGGCTGATACTGTCAATTGAAAATATTAATAAAATCTCTTAAAATAAAATAAATTTTGTTAATTTGATTCTGCAGACTTGATTCAGACTCGCGCAGTCAGCAACCATTCAGTGCTGTGTCATTCTCTCCAGTGTCACATCTCCTGATTACTTTCTGTTGCACTGACCTTCTGCACACAGGCTTGACTATTTAATCAAGGTCCCCCGGCTTTAAACTGCTCCCCTGCCTTCGAGGGAGCAGTTGGGAGGAAGCACCAGCGTAAAACTATAGCATAAAAAGGATTAACGAGGGATGCAGTGGAGAAAAAGAGCCACCTCATGTAGTAAATCTACAGTGAAGTAGAGAGACACAACCAGCAACTTCAATTTTTCGGTGTGTATTGAAATCAAGAAGATGATATGAATAATGTCCAATGAGCTTCATGACTTTATATGCATTGAGACGTCTTTGTCCCACGTGTGTAATGAAACCTCCGTGAGGCCGTGTTTTTCTTTCAGAGTGAATTACATGAAATCTAAGAAGCCGCATTTAAAGCACTTGCTGACATAGATGTAAAAGAAATTGTAGTCGGCTTTCCTGTCATTCATGAATCAACAGCATTTCAAGCTTAAAAAGTCTTAAAAGGTTAAAATCTGTTAAATAATGTAAAAATTGAATTTGAAAAGAGCTGATTTAATTTGCTCCAACTGTTATTACGGCGTCCCAGGAGCTTTAAATGTCAATAGAAACATGAGGACAAAGTCTATTACACAACGCCTGCAGTAAACTTAACTTTAACAATGATCCAAACTGACAACCCAAAAAACTTTGGGCTTTATTCCAGCAGGAAACCGGAAGTCTTTGTCTTTTCCAGCTGAATCCAGGCTGGGAGGTTTTTCCCTTCTCCTGAGCTGAGATGTTTCCTCTAAGACAGTAGGACAGGACATGATATTTCTAGTAAAACCCCAGTAATTGAGTTGACATGCTTTTAAAGCAATCTGAATTATACAGCAAGCGCACAAGCTCCCATCTCACTGTGGAGCGGGTGCAAACCCACATCAATTAATCAGAAGCATTTAAATCTTTATGTGTAATGCAGCTGCACGAGGAGAGTAGATATCACAGAGGCAGCAATATGTATTTAACAATATGAGTTGTATTTAACAATGTTGGTCAAAGTGAGACTGTTTGAAGAACGCAGTGAAACAAGTGAAAAATACAGATAAAATTAGGCTGAAATATTAAATGTGAACACGTAGAGAAGAGTTAGAGTTAATAAGCTGCACAGAAATACAAGATGTGTCCAGATTCAGGGGCTGCATCCTTCAGAGGACGCTGACGATGTGGGCTGAGGAGAACACGAATGCCAAACTGGTCCACAGAGGATGTTCCGCACAACTAGAAAGTTCCAATGCCTCCTCTTTTGCTTTTAACATGTACGTTCGATGCTCTCTTTGAAAAACAGTTCATCACCGAAGTGCAATGAATCCTGGGATAGGTTTCTCCCCCGAGAAGGATCCACCCGTCGGAGCCTTCGTCTCTCGGGGATAAAAGGACGCATAGGTCGTCAGCATTAGGAGGCGTGGTCTGCTATAACGTAAGCTGCGCCTCGAGGCCGCATCCTCGAAGGACCCGGTCTACGCAGCCGATGTTTAACTGTTGAAATTAGAAGCTCAGCCATCGCTCTCTCTCTCTCTTCAACAACATGAGATCTCTAATCACTGTTCGTTTAGGAAGTGGACCGATGACTCAGCCGCTTGCTGCACAGTTTCAAACAGGGGAGAGCACTTTGAAATAACGCATAATGAAGTGGGTGAATAATTTCTTACGACTCCACATCATTAAAAAAAAAGGAGCCGCTGATAGGTTTTGGAAAGGAGGCACATCTAATTAAACGTTTTGCTGAGGATGCAGTCGTTAACCAGATCGGACAAGTGTAGATACTTCAGCGCTCCTCGCTCTTTAACAACATTACGTCAGAAAAAAGTCTCCACGTGTTCTGTACGAGCAAAGAAAAAGTTAAACATACTTCCACAGATCCTTCAGAGAATTCTCACTTGCTGCAGTTTCCTCAACGAACCATCAGCAGTGGGTTTGAGCCCGCGTGGCCCTGCAGGAAGAGTCTGAATTAAAGGAAACGCAGACGGCAGGAATCATCGACAGTCCCTGAAAGCAGCTTTGCTCAGCACTGCCTGCTGCAACCATCTGGGAGACGAATTTACATTTAAAATCCGACTTCTCAAACAGATGCAGGCTGAACTTTGTCTTTTCGCTATATTTAGTTCGGCACAAAAGGGAGCGACAAACTAAAACTACACACTCCACTGAGGTTTACTGCACTTAAGATAAATGTGGTCCAGAATATTTGTATATTTTGTGTGAGATTATTCTTTCCTATGCTGCCAAAGGTTTATGTCCCATAGTGTGCGTTAGAGTTTTACCATATTATACAGTACATATAGGGACAAAATAAAACATATAATTATAAGAAGAAGAAGAAGAAGAAGATATTATGTTGCATTACACAATACGACTATTTTGACATGTGTTTCATACAATGAAATGGTTCATGTCAAGTCAATTCAGGTAAATATTATTTCTAAAGCATATTTCAATCAGGAGAGACTTCATTTGTACAATGATATAAATGTATGGCCATGCACAGTAAGACATGAAAGTGATAAGATATGAATGAGAGTCTGTTTAGACCCCTATGATGTCATCAAGGTTGAAAAGTGGCTTGAGAGAGAGAAGCAACAAAATGATTGGCTGATTGAGATCATGGAAACCTCTGATTGGATTACTTAGAGTAAAAGAGAACTGTGAATGAACGAGACGTAGAAATTCTTCCTGAATGAACTAAACTTAATTTAACACAACTAGACATGTTATAATAAAAAACATGAAGAGATGTACATGATTGCCGCTCAGTCAGTGGATCCACCAGACTGAAATACTTCATATTGTATTTAATCTAAGGATTCAGTACACAGAGGATGCATCAGAGTGACTCTGACCTTTTCTCTAGCGCCACCATCAGGTTGATATTTGTGATCTTATTTAACTGAAATGTTGTAATAACTATTGGATGGGACAGCTTTTAATTTGGCTTCACCCATAGGATGAATTGAAAATAGGAGGCTACAGCATGTTAGCATTTGTCATTGTGAAGCAATTAGCATGCTGACGCTGACATTCTGCTCAGCACATTGTACTGTGTGTTAAGAGAGTGCTGAGTCATTCATTCGCAGGGGATTTGTTAGTGTTGATGAATGTCCTCCATCCAAACTCAACTGTAACAACAGATATGCACTTGAACATGAACTTGGAAAATTATCAACAAGGACATTTCAGTTTATTTTTATGTGACCAGACCGAAAACAAAGGTCATATTCAAGAAAAAGAAAAGGTGAATGACACTTATTACTGAGACTGATGTTTTATTCTTGATCTTAGTAATATTTAAATTGACAAACCTTTGTTGAATCAAACATATCACACAAATTCAAGAGTTCCTTTCCTCCTCCTCCTTCTCTCAGTCGCACGGTTTGCACAACATGACGCTTTCTGCTTCAGTGTTGGAGGGGAGGTCCTTTGGGATACGTTTTTTCTATTTTTGTCCAGATATCGTGTTTCTGTTCTGCATGCAAACAAAATCAACCTGATAAAAATTGGAGGCGGTTTTGGAACTACACACCCAACGGCTGCACAGGGGCGAGAGAGGGAGGAGAATATAACGGCCATGATTTATTCATCCATGAAAGGAACCCTGGTGTTTTATTTATGATTTTTTTTTAAATATAGCTCATGTGAATTAAATAAGTGATTGAAAATGGATGTTCCAACCTAGATTCATGTGTGTGCCACACACCTGGGCACATGCACACATACAGGCGTGTGCACAAACACAGCTCTTTGTTAAATACATGCACATCTTCACATACAGACACTTTCAAGGTTTTTTTCCTACTTTCATTGTATTTCGTGTACGTGTGCAAATACATTTTGATGGTTGTGATGTTATTGTTTGATTCCGAATGTTGTCTTAATGCTGTTAAAGTTAACCTGGGTCCGTGCATGAAGTTCATCTGCAGTTCATGTTGAAAAATGCCTCATTTCATTGTTTTTCATGCAGAGATGCAAATTAATGTTTATGGTTGTGATGTTATTGTCATTAAATGAAGACCCACAATGCAATTCAGCGCAACACAGACACAACTTGACCATGAAACAAAAACCATGAGGCTCAAAATTATCCAAATAGCAAATTATTCCTTAAAAAAAAAAAATCTTAATTAAAATCCTTCCTCATGTCAGGGCTGCAAAATCAATTAAACCAAACAAGGCCTGTGTTTAATATTGACTTTTACTTATCTTTTCATAAAGCACAGTGGCCCATAGTAATATTATTAAGCCTGCTTGGGCCCTCATGTCTTCAGCTCTGAAATAGATGGAGAAATAAATACAGTTTTTCCGCAGCAGCGAAGTTGCTAGTGATCTTTATCAGGCTTTACTCTTTCCCAGAGTCCCAGAGGCACGCTAGTGTTTATTTCTTACCACTACGCCAATATAGGATTATTCAGGAAGAACATATGAAAGAGAATCCTTGAGGGATACGGCTAAAGGAAGTACTATAAAATGATCAATACTTCCATTTTTAGGTGCAGAAAACCCTCCCGCAGTGACTCAAGCTGTCTGTCGTCTTTGTTGTGTGAGTGTGTAATATTTAATAAGTCATAGCTTCATTCTGCGGATTTTACTTGACCTCGGTTATCGCTCAAGCAGAAAGAAACACACTCAAGAGGAAAGGATGGACAGCTGCCTGGAAAATATATAGTAGATTAAATTACTCAGTAAATTATGAAATTTCACAGGGATTCCCGATATTCTTTAATCTAGAGGAGTAATAAAGAGAACACAAATGTTCGGCTGTACCGATGTCCGAGGGTCTACACCAGTACGTTCACTACACTCTGCCGTCTTTCCTCTCACGTTTCACTCTGCAATGAAGTTCAGGAGCGTTTCAAGGGATTTTAGGGGCCCAGGCAAAGGGGATCTTGGGGAGCCTATGTTGAACCAAACCCCCAATCTGTTATACTATTATTTTATTATCAAAATTATATAGAAAGTACACAAAAATAAATGATTTAGACAGTTTAAGTGAAAAAAAGAATGCAGCTTTAGGCAGAAAGTTAGTCTTCTGTAAAGACTCATAGAATCCAGAGGTTCTCGTGCGTCTCTCAACCTGGGGGCAATTTCCTCCTTTCCCCACCATGAGGGATCTGAAACCCTAACTAACCTTTCACTCACTTTATTTTATATCATATCACATCTACTGAGTTGGCAGTCGGCATGAGTAAGATGCAGGATCATGGCAAATAATAAGCTTCATCTATCCACCTACAAACGCACTGGGGAGTCCTGAGAGAGTCCAGGACAGAAAAGGTTACAGAGGGAGAGCACTGGGCCTCAGGTGCTTCCACCTTCATTCATCTGTCCTCCAGATACCGAACCCACATTGCTAAACAGTTTTGGCTCAGATTTGGCCGACATACCGCGTAGAACTATGGCACCTTGGGTGGTCCGCTCCTGTTTGCCAGATCTGGGCCACAAGTAAGCCATAGCAATACCGCATATTCACCATTTACCTACAGGGAGGCCAGAAGTGCCACAACGTTGCCTGAAGTGGCCCACGACCAAAGGATATCTGGTTTTGACCCAAACATAAGGATGAGCTGCTTGGAAACAGAAAACACAGGCCAAGGGATCGTCAAAGAAACGTACGTCACTAAAGCCTCAGTACAGGAAGAAAACGTTGAAATATTTTGAGCAACATTTGATCATCATTCACAAAAAGCTACAAAAAGTACTACAAGTGTTAAAAGAAGTCCAATGAAAAGGAACTATAGTCTTTATTATTTATGAGTGATTTTGTTAAATAGGTAAATGTTAAACTAAAAACTCTCAGACCACTTAGATCCTACTGGTGCGAAGGAGAGGGACGAGTAGATCAGAAGTTGTGAAAGAGCACCTGCACACTTTGGAACTTGCAATTAGAAATTTACATCACATAATACATTTCTGATTGACAGCGTGCGGGAGCTCTTTCACAAATAGGTAAATGTTAAAAGTAGCAGCAGAAATGTAAAAATAGAAACATCATCTCCTGCGCTGTGATTACTGGGCAGACCAACTGCAATCTACAGTGTGCAATTAACTGATTGTTGAATTCTGTGTTGAGACAATACCTCGTCTCTGCCTCTGCTCAGGGACGCCAGTGAACACCCCCCAGCTCCAGCAGCACAGCTCTGCACCACATATTGTACCACCACCAACTCATCATTGGCACCGTGAGCTGTGTGCCAAAGTCATATGTCTGTAAATGGAGGAAGAGAAGCCAAATTCCAAATGAAGTGACCCCAGAGGAGACCGTGATATCTGCTGCTCCCAAGCACCAGGAGCTTTAAGAGAGTCTGGACTCAGGAGGCTGCCAGAGGAACCATCTGTGTGCTGTGACTGCATAAGCTCCGTCGGCTGTGCTGTCAGCTTTATCTCGGCACCTACATCTTAGCCTCGGTATTTGCAAACTAACTCAATGCGAAAACAAACAATGGAGGCCAGTGTATTCACGAAAGCCAGATTGTTTAATCATAAATATTGAATGGATGAGGAAAACCAATCTCTTTTAATAATGTCAACATTTGCCTCTTGGATCGTGCCTCTTTTATTTTTTCAAGTCTCCTAATAAAAGGTGAAAATAAACACTTTATGCAAACCAGGAGAAAATATCTGCTTCTGATTTTACTTTTATAAGAAGCACTGTTGTGTTAAAGCAAACACTCAAGATTCAATAACTATTATCTATACAACAGCAAGGGAAGGTATTCGGGTGCAATATATATATACAGCTGTATTTATCTTGTCTTATCAACAACTCAAAGTACTTTACAATACAAGCCACATTCACACAGAACCATAAGATTGTTTCTCCTATCACACACCATTCATCACAGCCGCGTGGTTCAGTAGCAAGTTCACGTTGGGATACAGACTGCAGGAGCCAGGCATTAAACCACCAACCCTCAGTGGACGACCCTCTCTCACCCCTGAGCCACATGTTAAGGATGTTACTTGTGTTACAATCAATGTGATAAAGTTTCTAAACCGAAGGTCATAAGAAAAACATTTAAAAATAATAAATGGTTTAGGTGGTAATTTACCATCTTGCATATTTTTGTGTAGTGGATTAATAATTTATGTAAATACATTTTTGTAAAGATTCTTTTCATAATGTTGCTTTATTATTGAGATCAGTTCACAATCATAGGAAATGGCCTGTATGACATAGCAAATAACAAAGCAAAATTATGGGAATTATCAGTGAATTAAAATAAAAATTGAAATCAATGTATGGGGAGCAATTTTGCTGGGTTTTAAGCGATACTTTTGGAAACCCATTACCACTACTACTACTAATAATAATAATAATAATAATAATAATACTAGTACTAGTACTACTAGAAGAAGAAGAAGAAGAAGATGAAGATGGTTACACCTTAGCTGAAGAAGAAGAAGAAGAAGAAGAAGAAGAAGAAGAAGAAGAAACTGGGAAGTAGAAGTAGAGGTAGTAGTAGTAGAAATAGTAATAGTAATAGTAATAGTAATAGTATCCCTCTGTTCCCTCTGTTGAACCGTCTCCGTCGTGTCGAGGCCCTGGCCCGGTTCGGTGAAGCGGGACAATGCTCCCCTCTGCCGGAGGAGTCGCGCCAGACACGCGGGTCTATCCAGGGCCAGGTCACGGTTAATATCTGGGAGAAGAGAGGATCCGCCACATCGGCTCCAGCACTTAGTCAGAGCCCGAGTCAGCGATGAGCGGGGCCACGAGGTTCAGGCAGTGCGGCTCGGTGCTGGTGACCGGAGCCAGCCGCGGCATCGGCCTGCAGATGGTCGAGAGCCTGGCCGGAGGAGGCTTCTCCCCGGGGAAGATTATAGCCACGACCCGAAACCCCGGTGGCGCCCAGGTAAACACCCTCCAAGCTAACTGATTATCCCCGGATCTACACGCCGTGTGTGGGGCTGTGACACCGGGTCAAACGCGGGTCTGCACCGGGCTGAGGGTGCATCAGGTACCGGGATGAAGTCACAGCAACCACCTGATATTATTCCCTGTAAATGAAAGAAACAGGATTTGTTCTTGATCCACAGAAACTTCAGGATCTGGCTCTGAAACATCCCAACATCCACATCACCACTCTGGGTAAGAGAGAGAGAGCTATGGCTGGGGTGTGATGTGTCCATGAGTTCAGTGAAAAGACCCAAATACATAAACTGTGTTATTATGACAAGTAATACACACACACACACACACACACACACAGAGACATATAAAACTACAATAAATGTGTGTTTGTATGTAGAAATATAACAAAAGGACCTGAAACAAACCAACACAACATAGATGTGAATGAATGTCCTTTCTCTAACGTTAATATAACTCGTGGGATTATTTAGATGAAATCAGCTAAATATGAAGGATAATGAAGATTATTCATATTTTCATTTTAACAACCAGTCAGACAGAGCTTAAATATGATGGTTGCACAACTGTTCCTAGTCTCTTACTCTCTCTCCTCTTTTCCACCCCCCTCTCCTGTGGGAAAGGTCTTGACCTTATTATGTTATGATTTGGTGCATAAAATTGAACTGAATTGACCTTTTATTCCAGTTTATTTATTTTTTGCCATATATTTTGAGTGCAATACAAATAAAGTTATAATATAGAAATAGTACATGCGTTTCAAGCGACATAAACCATTACTTGTTTGAAGTATTAATGAATTTTCCACATGATATTTTCCACTTCTCTTAATATTTCGTCCTTGTTTTTGCTAATGTGCAGCGTTGATGTCTCTCTTTCCAGATGTGCTGAGCCAGGAGAGCATAGATAAATGTGCAGAGGAGGTGAGCCGGCTGGTGCAAGACCAGGGTCTGAACTGCCTGATCAACAATGCAGGGATTAATGTGGTGGCCGACTTTCACTCTGTTACTGCCGACAAGATGATAGAAAACTTCCACACCAACGCTGTGGCTCCTCTAATGATCACCAAGGTAATGTTTATTATTAGGCTTTGTGCCCCAGCACAAAACGGGTGGAGCTGTGGATCAGCTGTATAGTGACAAAGGTTGTTTGGAAGGTTTCAGATAAAAACAAATAAAAAGAAGGATGACTTTTTTTCTGCGCAGTCACCGGCAGGAGGCAAACTCAAATAACAAGATGACCTTGATGTACAGAAGACACAAAAACCCCTCGGCTCAGGACGGACTGCATTTCATAAATATTAATTTAAAGTCTAGTTTCCGTCGGCCTCAGAGCACAGGGGCAAACAACAGAGCGACACCCTGAGCTGGTAGAAACGCTGGCTCTGATCAAAAAGCCTGCTGACACTCAGTTTGTTCCAATGGAAGGACAGTGTCTGTAAATACAAGGCCGCACTGCAGCACAGAACTCTGACTCAAACAACTGAGCACAAGTGGAGGTCAGTGAACAATCACGTGGAACAGAAACCTGCCAATACAAACATGTTCATATATTTCAACACATTCACATTGGGTGATTGAACTGTTTTGACAAATCAGTTTGAAGACGTCACCTTGAGTCATGCAACATTTTGACGGACAGTCGGGACTATATGGTTGTTTGGGGGTTGAAGCAGTTATCAACTTTAGGGAGTAAAGCATTTCAAATACTAACTTATTTGTAGAAATATATATTTTAAAAACCAAATAGACAAATTGTCAAGGATTCCTGAGATGATGTTATCAAATCCTTATGGCAAAACATTTTACTGAGACTTTCCAGTTCAACCATCAAATTTAATTCATATACAAACAAATACATAGAACACAGATATATTATATAAATACACATCTTTTCTGCATTGTTTATTTTGTAAAATATTTTTTCTTTGAAAGGCTAATATCGACCAATTTTTCAGTTATTATATTTGAATTGGTCGGGTGCTACTTTTTTAAATATTCAATTTAATATTAATATTATTGTTAATGTCTTAACATCTCTTCACCATACTGATATTGTATATTTTCAGCTCGGTGATATAATATAGTGTTAGAACATGATGAATTTTGGATTAAATTGTATTTGTATCAAGGTTATTGATCATATCATTGATAAGATGCTGCATCTGCTGAAAGACGATCAATAATAATCAATAAAAGTTAAATCTGCAAGTCATTGCAACCTTTAAGGCTTCATTGTAAAACTAACGTGGCCTGAAATAGTTTGTGTGGAGAGTTCAGCCCTTCTCTCTGAAAGTATATAATTCTGCCTCCAGAGGGCGACACTGACCGTCTGTTTCCACACAGTGTAATGCATCTGACTCCGGCAGTGAACGCTCCAGTCGGTGTCTCCTAATAACTTTATATTTATACATGTGTTGTGTTTCATTTTTTAAATAAAATATGTCACATATCTATTGTCTCCTCCCTCTGATCCCAGGCCTTCCTCCCTCTGCTAAAAGCAGCTGCGTCCAGAGGAGGAGCAGGCGGCTCGGGGAGCATGAGCATCCAGAGGGCAGCAGTCATCAATATGTCCTCTGTGCTGGGATCTGTGGAGTGCAACTGGGGGGAGAGTGCAAACATCAAATGGTTCCCCTACAGGACCTCCAAGGTGTTGTGTCACAATTTTTCGAAAAACGTGTGTTTAATTGGTTAAATATAGGGTTTTGCATGTAAACTAGGTTAACCCTGGTTTGATGTGGAGAGAAAGGCATCTCTGACTGTTACAGACGACTGGTTATCGTAAAACGGACTTTCAAAGATGAGTTCAGCATTATGCTTCATGGTAGTGTGATGTGTTTGCCTCCTCAGAGTGCCCTGAACATGGTGAGTCGCTGTATGGCTGCAGACCTGGAGCCGGATGGGATTCTCTGTATGGCCATACACCCAGGCTGGGTCCGCACTGACATGGGGGGGTCCCAGGTAAGAGCCAGTCAGACAGTCACAGTCTTTCTGAACACAAACTGGGTTTAAATCATATCATCCTCTGTAATAGAAATAGTCTGTCACTGCCTGCATTGATGTTTTTCCTACTGTGATGTCATTTTTTGGAGATCTGTAAAATCTGTAAAACTTTATTAACCATAATAAATATGAATCCCTAGACTGTGATGTAAATAGAAATTATACAATAGTTATTCAATCAACTTTTGCTTAAATGAACAAAAATGGCATGTTGATCCAAACAATTTCTAAATATAGTAACATGAACAGAATGTTTCTTAACCCTCCTTAAGTTATTTGAACTATGTACATTTCTCAATTAGTGAGAATTAAAATCATCATCATGTTCCAGCTGTTACAACATAATTTGAAGTAAAAATTGTCTTTAACATTCCAAATATTCCAGAGCTTTCTCACAGTCAGTGTCCTGGGTGATGTACGTGTTTACACACACATTGTTTTCCTGTGTATTCCTGTGTTCCCAGGCTCCATTGAGTCCAGAGGAGAGCACCTCCTCCATGTTGTCTGTGATTGGAGGCCTGAGTGAAGAGCATCATGGGTCGTTTCTGAGCTTTACTGGGGAGGTGCTGCCCTGGTAAACCCGCACATCACCAGTAATGAGTATGGTGATTATTAGCACTATTAACTTTTGGCTGATAAGTTAGTTAAGATCATCTTCAACTATGCAAAGATAAATCTGTTACCGGCTCAGAGTTTTTCTTTCATCCAGCTCCATCTGCTGGAGGAAATCTTTCATGGTTCATTATATGAGAGGGTTAGTGTCCATTAGGCCTGTGACGATTCTCGAACCAATACAGACCAATACAATGTCCAGTAATAAATTGTTATATCCCTTGATGTGAAAACTGGATGAAAGCGTCAGCTAAATGAAATGTAATGTAATGTAAAAACTGCTACAAAATTAACATGCTTAATAAAAGTTTGTAGCTCTAAATAAACTCTTGTTGTCATGTGCTCTTATTTTATTGTAAGTATTTTTATTAACTAGTCCATGACTTGTTTCCTTGGAAATCAGTGAAAATGTCAAAAACCTTCTTGGTCCATGTCGCGTCCTTCCAAGTTTCATGGAGTTTGTATAGTTTTGCACAATCCTGAGTAGTAACAAAAGAACCAGTAAACAAACGAGGAGACGGGAGCAAATATACTGTCTGAGGTTTTGAAAAACAAAGCTGAACATTAGAAATTTCATAACATAATTCAAGGTGATTGTTTAAATCTTTCAATTTCTCCTTGGTCAAAATCTAAAAAACAACATTTACTAGCATTTTAGAAGAATCTTTAAACACATTTACTTGATCTGGACATTTACTGTTTTAAATTCTGTATATTTTATGTGGATCTTTATTATAATTTTCTTATTCTTACAGTCTTAGTTTTTTTTTTTTAATCACGTGAAGCCCTTTGTGTTTTAAAAATGTGAAATACAAAACAAATCTGATTATTCTTCTTTGTCTAAAAGGGGAAACTAAGCAGTTTCTTTTCAAAATGTTTCACTTCCTTATTCTCGGAGTGGAAAGTTGAGTTCACGTCATAACTTTGTCTTTCAGCAAGGTGCATTGTCATGATGTGATCCGGTGAAGGCAGCTCCTCAGGTACATTTCCTCCGTCTCATTGTGACACAAGTCAGTAAAACAATATGTGACGAGTCTGAAAGATAAAGATGACAATGACGAGCTTTTAGCACAAATGACCTTTAGAGTCGTGATCCCGTCTTAGTGACGCTGAAGCAGCCGCAGGTGGAAGATAACTGAGTGTGTGTTAATATCGCTTTACAACACCTGCTGCTTTGGTTATAGTGAGATGAGAGAGCAGAGCTGCCATTCAACAGGCAACTTGGAAAATACGTTTGTAGCAGAGAAACAACACAATTATAGCAATACTGTAACTTTTACTGAGCAACAGCGCCCCCTGCAGCCGCACATGGTGGCATTCAGTTGGCTCAGCGATTAACTGGTTTTCATGTAAAGAAAAAACAAAGTCTATCAATGTTTTGAGTGGAGTCGACTGAGCCAGAGCTAGTTCCACTGGTTTCAGTCCCATCGGACTGAAACCTAACTGGAACGCTTTTGATATTACCATGATCCTCTCCTTCCTGAACCAGAGCTGCTCAGCTGTAACCAATCCACCAAATTCTGTTTAGAATTCTTCATATTTTATTGGTTTCCCTGCCGAATATTGGAGATAAACTCTGGTTTTAATAACTTCTAAGTCTTTTTTTAATTGATTGATCATAATTCAGCTTACCCTTTATCTTGCTGCTGGACTTGCTTTGGACTCACCAAAGTTACATAGAACACACATTCAGGGAGTGAAGGAGGAAACATTCTCCAACCTTCCAAATCTATTTACCTTCAAATTAATTTGGAAGCTGCTGCTTTAAGGTAAAACAGTTGCATAGTGTTGCTTTCAGGCTGGATTCAGTGCAGGCTAAGCAGTGCCTGTAGCAATGGTAACTATGGTTTATCATACACACCCATTAGTCCAATAATGTGAAATGAGTTTAGGATAAATGGAGAAAAGTCTTACAGAGGAGGAGAGCCGGGGACCAGGTCATGTGAATATTCAAATCTAATCAAACCAGTTTGTCCAGAATGGTGTGCAGGAAGTCTTGTGCTGGGAGAGTGTGTGTAGAGAGGAGAGAGGGAACAGTTAGACATGTTTCTCTTGCTGAATAGTTCCATAGTGCTTGTTAGAGATTAAGTGCACGCAGCATGGATTCATAGCACAGGAAAATATGTGCGTGCCTGAAGAGGAAGATTGCTGATTGCTTTTATTATGCACCTCAGGTAAATGTTCATCTGTTTTCTTAATGCCATCATGTGTTCGTTCCTGATTCAAGCAGAAACAGAGGACCTGCACACTAATGAAAAATGTCTCAGTTTACCAGCTTTATCTTTAAATGAGTTTGAGCTCCTTCACGCTTTAGTTTTAGCTACTTCAGATTTCTTCTCATGTGCTCGATCATATCTGTGTGAAGTGTGAGCAATAATTTGACTCGACAGGTTCTGATAGGAGATATAAATGACTTTACCAGGATTGAAGGTGGAAAACATTCTCCATATTCACACCTCATTCAACCACAACTCACTTTAATGAAGCTGTTGTTTCAGGTAATGTTGCATGGTGTTGCTAAAGTGCTGGCTAACAGCTGATATTAGTCCTGATGGGACGGCCTTTACAGGTTGTATGATGGTCTCGCCCAGAAGAATTCCAATGTAAGGCAGAGGTTGAACTGCTCACTAATTCAAATACTGTCACTCCTACTCACCTTGATTTCTTGTAGTGAATAATTATTGGTTACTACTAGTCATCATCCGTTGGTTTTACTTTTAGCCAACAAGCAGAAATCATGCAATGCCGTTGCTGTTGTCTGATCTTTGTCGTCCACTGGGTTGCCATCAGAAGGTCCATACTCCTCACCTGTGTTCCTGAATTGCAGATGTGTGTATTGACCATGGAAGCAGAGAGTCCGCCACTCTGATGGACCATCCAGCCGTCGGCAGCTTCGTTGCTGCAGAGCTGTAGATGCTGGGTTTTGACACGGCCAAGTACCTCATCCTGGGCGTCTCAAGTGGACTTACTCCTGCTGGCCCCAGCATCCTGGCTCTGGCAGACCTTCAGATGCTGCACCAACACACACACTACATACACTCAGCAAGACACGGGTGAGGAGAAATACAGAACCAGACTGAACAGCACAGGTTGATGAAGCCTATAGTGTCTGACCAGTTAATAATGAACATGTCTGATTTTCACTCTAGTGAACAGTGATGTGCTGGATTCAGATGAAAAGTCAACAACAGCAGGGAAGTTCTCCGGAGCTCCAAGTATGAAGGTGAGCGAAGGAGATGGAGATCAAATCTAAACTTGGTTGTGCTGAGTCCATACAGCGTGGCCCAAAAGGAGGTGTGGGTAAATGAAAAGGGTCAGAACAGTCAAGCAGCAGATTCAGGAAATTATTTTCACGTTCTTTAACATTGTGAGATAATGCATTTTTTGCCATATTCACTGACTTCCAATAACTCATTGATTTTGATGGGAAAAGAGGGTATATATATATATATATATATATATATATAACATATTACACATAAGAAGGTTTGTAATTCATTGTGGATCCAAATGAAATTCTCAATCTTGGGAATTTAAATGTGGTTTCATAAAGGGACTGGATTTCATAAAGTTTCCACCAATCAAAAGAACCAAAGGGTTTTTGTTATATTCTCAGATATTTGCAGACTGTCTTTTAACTTCAACTTTCTTTCTTTCTTTCTTTCAACATTCAAACTTTTTTTGTTTTATAAGTTTTGGCTCCCAGGTTTTGGGTATGTTCGTTTTCATTAGTTTGCTGCCTACAAATTTGAAGTGTCCCCACAATGCTCTGTAAAGTTTATGTTTTTATTAAGAAACAGACGTGATGTCGTGGTTAATTGTGTTTTGATTGTAAAATGTTGCATTATATTGTTTGGTGTTCTTGTTAGAGCCTGACCAAGGTTTTTTGACAATGAAAATTATGATTTAATCATTTAGTAGGCAATATGAAATTTCCAATATAGATATAATAGTCAATATATACAATCATAATATAGTAAGAAATAAAAACTATATTATAGAATATTAAAAATATAATATGAATATCATTTAAAAAATACTAAAATGTCATTTCTAAACCCATATGACAAGGAAATGTAATTAAGCCTTGACATTTTACAGTTGAACCATAAACTTTATTATAAATAACTATAGATCAAAAGAAAACACAAATAAACCCAAATATATAGAATTTAAATTCAGAGAATAAGGACATTTCTTATGTAAAAAGTTTCTGCATTGTTCATTCTGTAAAATCGGCGCTCTGTGTAGATGCCTCAAGTAGGAAACCGTGTTTATGTGCATAGAGATTAATGAGCAGACTTGTTCAAACACAGGAGAGATGTGACTTGTGAAGTCAGATTACAGCTGGAGGCTTGCAGTGGATAATAACACCAATGATGATGCATGTGTGCGCTCTATCCAGAGATGGAGGACGCCAGCACTGAGGTTCAAAGGCAGAGTCGTTGTTTGGCCCCAGGCCCTCGGATCCAGCGAGGCCGGGAGGGAGACGTGGCGAGCAGCCTAACGTTAAACAGGTAATGACATTTCCAGATAATCCTGATGTGATGTGTCGATTCTCCTCTAATCTGAAGCCCTCACTTACCAATTGAGGATGAAGCCGGTCGTTAAATGGTTTAGTGCATCCTAAATAGTATTTCAACCTATTTCCTCTCACTGTGTTTGAAGGGACTTTTTGCAGGTTTGCAGAGTCACGCTTGCTTTAAGTTGGGCTTCATATCTAATCAGACAACAATGATCTTCTAGAAAACTTGAATATTTGGAAGGTAAATTTCATGGCAATCCACCAACAACTTCAAGTATAAATATATCTTTATTATCCTGTGCAGCCAGCAGTGATCACATATGTGGTCGTAAATCACTTTGCAACAATAAATACATCAACAATACATCACAGTGACATTTAAACAGCAGGGATAAATGTTTATATCTGCATCTTTGGCTGAAGCCAGCAGCCGATCGAAGCAACAACACTCATAATAATAATAGTAATATTTTACCTAAACACACTGCCAACCTCATGGTGGCGCTAGAAGACTAGGGAATCTTTTCTACACATTCCTTATAGAAACATGCAGATATCCATTCAGCAAAATACTGATAAACAGGTCACTTCTTGCCCTCGTCTGCATCCCATCTATCATTCACCATTAGGATTCATCCTCTGGAAACTAGAAATGTCAGGACAAAGTTTCATGCAAATCAATCCAATATTTGTCTGGGAACTATTCAGAATTTGTGTTTGAGAACCTCCCTTTAATCCATTTCTATTAAGATTAACAAAGATGAATCCCTGAGGAAACAGTAGATGTTAAACGGTATCAACACAAGGTTCTGGATGTATATTCCCTAACACAAGTTCTTTAAAAATTGCGTGGATGGATCTCACGGGTTCTCCCTGTACTACGAATTCAGTCAGCTGTCCCTGGCTCCGTGGTCACCATCCTGCAGGTGGAGGGGCTTCAGGAGCTCAGCCAGACCTGCTGCCTCCAGCCATTTGTTAAACTACGACTCATGTGGGCAGGATCAGAGGGAGTGGACGTGGAGGTGGTTATCACATACCGCAGTGACATTATTATCAACTACCAGGCATATATAGCTTCCCTTCTTTTTCTGCAGTTTTTTAAACTAATAAATGACTGATTTTTGCATTGAATCTCAGAACATAGGGATCGAATGCCACAGTATTTGATACTGGGCTCAAGAATCTTCTTTTTTTTAACCATGTTAATTGTTCAAAAATGTGTCAGATTGTCTTTCAGTCCTCGGCGGCTCTGTACCAAATAAAGCTTATGGTTACTGTTGTGCTCCTCTTAGGGTGGAGGGACGTCTCCTGCTCTGTGGACAGTGCTGCAAGAGTGGCAGACTCGCATTGTGAAAGACAGCTGTAACCCTTTATATGGAGATCAGTTCAGCTGCATTCTGCAACAGGATAAAGACGCACTTCATCACGTCAGCCTCAGGATGGAGGTCCTGCAGTAAACCCCTCTCACTCTCAGTAACTCTAAAATCCTATTCTATCATAGACGTAAAGATGTACTATTTACTTTATACCTGCACTGACAATACATTTTTTAATTTAAAATGAATAAAACTATCAGCAGATGACACCGCCAACATATTGCAACGCCACAGGATTTTAAGCTTGCCACTACAGTCGATTGCAGAATTGACAGGTAGTCATGTGAGGAAAGGAATGCGTTTTCAATGTGTCCGTGTATCCGTGTTTCAGGTGCGGGACTTTGATAAATTCAGACACACGCTTTGGCTGGGAGGGGTGAGGGTTCCTCCTCGGCTTCAACGCCTCTGACCTCCGGAGCTGCACGAGGATCTGCAGCTACCCCAGAAGGTACAGCAGCTTACGTTCTGTGACACTGCACAAACACAATTGTTTATAGCTGTCATGGGTAAGTTGTTTCACCTTTCAGTCGAAGAAATGCTATTCTTACACTTCCCAATTTTAATGAGTAACGAGACAATGTTAAACAAAATAAAGTCATTTCCAAAACTTAGAATGAGGATGTGTTGTATATACAATTTCCCTCATTAGAGGATTATCGTTGTTTAACTCAACGAACTAACTTAATTTAACTGCAACACTAAAAGTCAAAATTTGTATCATGGGGGAAAGGAAAGAAGGGAAAGGGCAAATCCTTAACTGAAGCTGAAACCAGAGAATGGTTTGAATTCCAACTACAAAGAGGCAGAATCTGTCTTTTTAATCACATACAAGGTTTATGAAGTGTTTATCCTCTCACTCTGGACAGGATCGTGTCGGAGAGGTGCTGCTGTCACTGAAGTTTCTTCCCACTTCAGAGGCTTGAGGTTGGTCTCAAAGGTCAGGAACAGTCCCCATTGAGATATGCTCTAGATGCTGTAAATAATGAAACTCTTGACAACAGGAAACCATGAGGAACCATACCACCACATTACAAAGTAACGATAGAGTTATTGATTTGCTGTTCTTGTGTTGTACAGCCGTGGTACGTCAGACTGTGTGTCCAGTGTAATCATTAGTAAGCTCAGGTCGCAGAAGACTCGTGGTGGCTCCGTGCCGGTGAACGTCTCAACGAGGTGCTCAGGTGTTCTCGCTTCTGTCTTGTGCTCTCTGTGGAGCGTGTAAAATCATAATCTCTGTGTATGAGACTCACACGATAAGGAAATCACCCAAACATCTGATAGACAGTTGACTGTGGGGAAGTTGAGAGGAGCACGGAAGATTCAGCACTGGAACTGGATGATGCGCCAGTCCGTCTGCCTGCAGCAAAAGGGCACGCCCGCTGATCTGAGCTGCAGTTCAAAACCTACTTCTAAAATCTCCTACTTCGTTTGTGTTTAAAGCTGTTGTCTTTCTGCGCTCAGTTGCTGAGAGATGGGCAGCCAACTGAAGGACAAACACGGACTTTACTCTAGACTCCAAAGTGATTTGAATGTTGTTCCTTCCTGTTTCCAACTGCAAAGATATCACCACTCAGTTGAAACTTCAGGTTTCACAATCTTACTCATTCACTTACATCATTTCTTCTCTCTTCTCTATTTCAACCCATTTTACTGAAAAGGCTCTAATTATCTGACTTTTTCAAATTCTTTCATCAAGATTACATGAGTGTTGTAATTTACTGTACTGATCAGTGAATAAGTGTTGTTTGTGTTGTTGTGGTCATTTATCTTTGCTGTGTTGTACTATTGTTTACCTGCTCTTACTGTAAGATCATTAAATCTTTATATTCCAGTTTTAACACAATATAATATAAATCTTTATGCTTATAGTCAACAATTTATATTATATTATTTATTGTCTGATTTTACATGATGTTGTATTATTCTGTTTGTCTTGGGTTTTCTTCATTTGTCCTTGGTGAAGCATTTTGTAATGGTTACATTTTAAATGACCGATATAAATAAAGTTATTATTAATACGATTTTTATTATTTAATCAGTATGAATATACGCACCCATTATGGACTGCTATTTAAATCAGGTTCAGTTTTCAACTGTGCAATATTAATTCTGTCTGTACTATACGATGGTTCATGTGCAATCCATTCACCGTACATATTCTCACACTGTACATATATTATCTTGTTTTTACACTGTATATAAAATATTCCATTCATATGTTTCTATATTTTTTATATTTCCTTACACTTAAGTTTTTCATTTGACTTATTACTTACTTTGTCAAAGCAGAAAACCTGAGGACAAACACAAACAGACCTGTGAGTTACCAATAACCTAAATTAGGACTAGAGTTTGTACTTTCATTATTTTCAATATTAAAATTAATCAGATTAATTGTATTAATTACAAACACTGAAAACAAAAAATGAAACAAAACAAGTTTAGTTTTATGAGATAAATTCCATCGGGAATTCCATGATCCATAAACTTCTGTGTTGATCAACAGCAATTATTGGATTGTTCTTATAATGTGTCTTTAACAGTGGCTGCCACAAATAGATGGAGATGTAGTCAAGGGAAGTAAAAGCTCTATTAGGTTCGTGTAAACACTAGAGGGCGCTATAGGACTAATGCAAGGTTGTGTTCTCTGGGTCGAGCTGCATCACAATTTGAGCTCAAGGAGCCAACTGACCAAACAACGCCCAGACTTTGGTGTAGTATCGTAAGCCAAACGCATATTTGATATATTTTTATTAATGTCAGTAGGTTTTCCTCATACTTTTGAATAATTTCTAACTATGACTAAGCTTAGTGCCGCATAAATGCAGTTATCCATTATTTAGATTTAATAGTTAGTTAGCTTAGCCAGGGTTCAGCTGCTTTAGTCATCCAGCAGCTAGCTAGCTAGCAGATCCTGCTTAACATTGAAGGGCAATTGTTATTTTAACAAAGCCTGTCGATGTTTAAATATATCATGGAGACAGTTGTTTTGCTGGAGGCGCAGCTGGGATTTCAGCTCATCTTGGGGTGAGGGCGATCTAGACACTGCTGATTTTACATTGGAAACTATGGTGTGGCTGTTTTCAATCGCAAGGCCTGATGCTGCTGGTGTTCAATTTCATCATAATCATCATCCACCATCTTCCTCACCTCATCCAGAAAAGGTTTGACATCTTACTATATTTTAAACCGTTTTGTAATATGTGATCAAATAACATTATTGGTATTATGAATGAATTATGAGCTTTTATTCTCATAAATACAGATATGGTTGGGATTTGTTAATCTTGGTGGAATAGGACGCAGACATCAAGATTTTGCATTGGAAACCATGGTGTTGTTTTCTCTAAAGTAAGGTCCGATGCTGCTGGTGTTTGATTTCATCATAATCATCATACATACACACATCGCGGCCATGTAATATATCATGGAGACAGTTGTTTTAAGGAGGCGTTAGCTGGGATTTGTCATCTTGGGGTGGAAACGACGAGACACTGCTGATTTTGCATTGAAACTATGGTGTGGCTGTTTTTTAACGCCGCAACCGATGCTGCCAGGTTAATTTCATCATAATCATCATCCACCATCTTCCTCACCTCATCCAGAAAAGGTTTGACATCTTAATATATTCTAAACTGTTTTGTAATGTGATCAAATAACATTATTGGTATTATGAATGAATTATGAACTCTTCAAAAAAATGTTTACCTCATCCAGAAAAGGCTTGACAGACAAGATAAGGTATCTAAATATTTTCAATACAGTGATGTTATATGTGATTAAATAAACTTTTGGATTATTAAAGATAAGTTATTCATATGTACAGCATAGTTAGCCAGGTTGCCACGGGTAACAGAATCCGTAGCTACCGTGAGTTCAAACAGTTTCACTGCTAGCGAGGTAAAACCTGATAACACTGCGACATGCAGGCAAAAAGCTGACTCTGGAAATTATTGGTGAGTAAATCTTGCTCATATGCATCTAAATAACTACAGCTTATTATGCCCATATTTTTTAAGTATTGGACAGTGAAAGAGGGACATTAAACGGGCTAAAAGAGCAGGGGAATGACTGAATGATAAAGGTAAAGAAAAACTACCTGAAAAACTTTATCTTATCTGATGGAGATGGTAAAACCCAGGAAGAGACTTTAAAAGAGGGGACGGACAAATTGTTTCTCAGAAGAAACAGGCAGATGAAAATAAAATTAGAGACATCAATTTCAGAGCAATAAATACGATTTATTTTAACAGCATATTTCACCTCATATTATATGATTTGAAACAGGCGATCAGGCACAGATGAGCTTATTCAGCTGCTCACCCTAAACACACCAACAAAAACAAAAAGCATTGACTGTGTTCATTTCAGCACCTTAACTTTGCAGTGATTTTCAAGCCACAATAATTTTCAATTTGTATTTGTTTACTATACAGAATTGTATATTTACCTTTCCAGAGTCACGGGTCTTGGCTCTCATCTGTTGACCTGACCTGCAATGTCAGCACGCCTCGCCTCCTCCAGCTCATGCTGACCTTCCTGCACTTGGACAGGTGGACATTGGCCTGCTCCTGGAAGACAGTACAGGGCAAATGGTTAAATGACCAGCAGATATATCAGCTGCACATGTAGATATGATGTCGTTATTGAGTTGTCATTGTTTAAAAATTAATGTTTTGCCCCTTTACCGCTTCCCCTCAGCATCTTCTTTGTACGCCTTCACCTTGAGCTGCAACTTGTCAACCAGATTCTGCAGCCTGGAAACGTTTTTCTTGTCCTCCTCAGTCTGCAGTTGAAAATACATAGATTTGCATGTTTTAGCGTTATATTATTACATTTGCTTGATTTGCACAATACACATTAAATGTCAGCGACTTACCTGGTAGGTGAGCTCCTTCTACTTCTCCTCTCGCATTTATGTGGACACCCTTAACACAGCATCTGCTCCACGCTCCCTGCTCAGCTGGCCAATCTCTGACTCAAGCTCAGTGACCTTTGAAAAAAGACAAATGCATGCACAGTTTAAGTTAAAGTGTTTTGATGTTTTTTTTTAAAACTTTGCTTTATATGCGCATAATCTAACATGATTCTCTTACCCTAGACTCCAGTTTCTGGAGCTGCTTCTGCTGCTCCTTCATGGCCAGGTTCTCAGCCTCATCCAGGCGGTGCTGCAGGTCCTTAACAGCAACCTCCAGGTTCTTCATCCTCTCCAGGTGAGAGCTATATCCTGCTCCTTCTTTCTCAGCTCCTCAGCCACTATCAGCCTGGAAATACAATATTTGGTTTAGAAATGTCAAAAACGGTAAGTAGAAAGTATTGATAATAAGTAAAAACTTAAGCGCACATCATGATGGCTTTCTTAGCCTTATCTCATTCCTTGCTTCTGAACAGTGTCATCAATCTCACCTGACCTGAACCAGGTCGCCTTCAAGCTTCTTTCTTGGTGTTCAGTTTGTAATTTAAAAGGATGAAAAAATTAATTGACTTGAGTAATCAACATTTCATGTTGTTTAACGTTTCATTGCCTATATAATGAAGCATTGTATATTTCCGTTCACCTGAGAGTGCAGAAGTCCAACACGCCACTGGCATCCACCAGCTCCTGTTCAGCGATTTCATACCTCTCTCTCTGTTCTGTTCCAGAGCAGCTCTGCCTCCTCACCAGCTACCACTCAGACCGTTCCTGCCATCCACCATACAAGCTTGTTCTTAAGGTCCTCCCTGGGCTCTAACAGCACTCATCAAGGTGCAGTTGAGCATCCTAGTGAAATGATAGCAGGAAAATATACGAATGAAACTCAAATGTACTGTGGTGCACTCACCATACTGTGGCTTGTACAACAGCAGTATGTCTGATAATACCTTCAGCTGTGACTGCACATTCTCAGCTGCTTCTGGGACTCGGTGTATCTACATTGGCACATCTAGCCAGAATCTCCATCTCATTCAGGTCTCCTCCATCTTCTTCTGATTCTCAGGGCATCGCTCCTGCTCCTGACCTCAGAATCCAGAGTGCCTACAGAGTCAGTCACTCCTCTGGCTGTTTCTCTCGGATCTGCTCCATCTCCTCATCTTTTCTGCCAGCTTCAAAGTCCACCTCACCCTTGATCTGGGAGCTCCAGCTGAACACGCAGGATCTTGTGACTCCTTCATGTTCCAGAGTTCCCTGATGACATCATAGAGTAAGATTTGTGTCTCATCAGGGCTTAGCCTTAATATATTGCATTGTCCTAGATTTGTAAAATTTTCACCACAGAAAATCTCCTGATAAAACAAACATACCTCAGCCTCCTCAAGAGCTGTCTGGATCTCAGGATTTCTGTCTCCACTCTGCTTCTGGACTTCTCCAGCTCATGGATGCTCTTTGCCAGTCTCACTAATCTGTTCAGTCAGATCAGAGATCTCCTGCAGAAAGAAAATATATTATATCGTCAAGCTCGAAATGTAAATTATGAACACTAACACAAAAATGCTGAATGTAATCAAAGACAATCAGGTAGGAACTAAAACACAAAAAATATTAATACATTATTCCCGTTGTCAGTGGGAACTCACGTTGCAGGTTCTTGCTTTCGCCGCCTCATGGCTCCCAGCTGATCCAGAGATTCCTCATAAGAGTTCTTCATCTTGAACAGCTCATGTCGTGAGAGGAACAGCCTTCAGAGATCCCCTGCTTCCCACTGACCTCTCCTCATACTTCTGCTTCCAGTCTGCCACCTAAATAACACAATTTATTGTCTAGATAGATATTCAGCCATACAAAGACAAGTAAAAAAACAGTTGTATGAATTGGCCACCTTGTCGAAGTTCCTCTGTTTTCTGTCCAGGTTAGCAGCTGCCTATTGGCCTCTCCACACTAATCATGGTGTCCTCCACCTCACTTGCAGCCTCTGTTTGGTTTTCTCCAGAGAAGCACACTTGGAGTTCACAGCCCTCAATCTGCCTCAGCCTCCCAAAGACGCTGGGAGCTAGCTTTTCCTTTGAAACATTTGAAACTTTCTCTCAATAAAAATTTCAATATCTTGTAACCTTACAGATATTCTTACATATATCAAATTAAATAAAGACACTAAAGTGATGTTGCACATTAAATGTACAAAATATATGCAAAGAGAAAATCTGGTAATTTAATTGTTTGAATGTTACTCACTTGGACTCCTCAAGCTCCTCAGTGCGCTGAATAGCATCAGTTTCATACTTGCTTCTCCACTGAGTCACCTCACTGTTGGCCTTGGATATCTACACGCTGCAGCTCAGCCTTGGCCTCCTGCTCTCTTCCTCAAACTGTTCCCTCAGCAGGTCACAGCCACATGGCTGATTGCAGTCCATGGGCAAGAGCATTCTTGGCCTAGGATAAGAAATATGATTGAATGTGTAGAATATTTGGGTCTTATTCACCCAGGCAAGGGACACACTGAGAGTTTTCTTCACTTTAACCTCCTTCAATCTGTTCTTCAGCTCTTCAATCTGTTGTGTGTAGGGCCTGTTTGCCTCTGGTCAGCTGGGAGACAAGAGCCTCTTTTCTTCTTCAATTTGACGGCCGAACTCACCCTTGTGTGAAATTAAGATCAGACATTAGTTTTTCAGTTTCTGTTTGATCTGTCTAACTGAAGATCACTGTCATTTGCATACCATTTTCTGTCAGGAGACGGGCTTTCTGTCCACCCAAGTCATTCGCTTGACGAACATTTTCATCATTCTGGTCTTCAGTTCACTAAATTGTCCTCAAGAGCATGCACATCTTTTCAAGATTTCCCTTGAGAAAAAAGGAACAGAAAAGAAACATTTTATTTTTAACACAATTATGCCATTTTTTTTTTTTTATGTATAAAAATGCATTTAATACTCTACTATTTCATTTATTTTGTACCTTTGCTTGGCAACAGCCTCCATGTTGCGAGAGCCACCATTTTGTATTCACTTTTCCTTTTCAAGTTTCTGCTTGACACGCTGAGGTTGTCGATCTGCTCTCCCAGCTCAGCAACGCTGTCAGCCTGCTTCTGCGAAGAGCCGAAGCAGTGGCTTCATGCTGCAGAGTGACTCCTCAAGGTCACGACGGAGCTTCTGAACTCAGCTTCCCGCTTCTTGCTCATCTCAATCTGAGCAGCTGGCACCCCAGCCTCCTCTAGCCTCTCACTGATCTCCCTCAAGTTCCTGGAGAGGTCAGCCCTGCTTCTCAACCTTGGCACCCAGCAGCACGCTCAGCCTCAATCTCCTCCCTCCAGTTCCTCACGGGCCTGTTTCAAGTATATGTTTTATTGCTTAATAAACATTCAATGGTAATACAAAACCTGAAAGCTTGCTTTTCGTGTTGTATTTAAAGCAATATGTTGATTACCTGAAGCTCCTTTATCTTCCAGCTGAGATCCTACAGGATCGCTCATCCTCAATCTTGCTAAGGATGGCCGATTTCAAAGTCTTCCGTGAGACGGACAAAGTTCATAGTAAGAGTTCATTCCATATTGAACATGACTAGAAACATGATGCAATTTGTAAATAGGGAGGGAAACAAAGTTTGACATTTTTCCCTTTCTCAGACTGCTGCTTGGTCAGCTCTCAAGATCCATGACGGATTCCTGGGCCAGTTTCAGATCTCCTCGAGCTTCCTTCTTGGCTCTCTCGTCCATACGCAGTTTCTTCTCTTGTTCCAGAGAACCCTCAAGCTGAAATACTGAGACATTGAGATTGTGAATATTATGCTAAAGAATCTTGTTTTGTCAACCTAAGGACGTAAACTTACATCATCGACTTGGTTGCTCAAGCTTTGTCTTGGCCTTGACAGGAGCAAGACTTCTGTCTTCCTCAGCCTGCAGGTCATCAAGAGTCTGTTGGATGAGCCTCCTGAAGGGCTTTCTCCTAACAGTTTAGCAATGCTTCCATCTTGAGAGGCCATCTCCTCTGTCAGTTCTTAACTATTTTTAAAGGTAAAATGTTATTAAACACATAGTAACCATGAATTTACTTGATATGCTACATTTTTAATTCTATAAAACTTTGTTCTCAGTGGCATGTTTCTCCTTCTCCACCTTGGCCAATGTAAGCTCCAATCGTCAATATCCTTCTTGAGCTCAGAACATTCATCTTCCAGCTTTCTTCTTAGCAGTAAGCTCAGCATTGATTTCCTCTTCATCCTCAAGTCTTCAGCCGTTTCTTTTGAGTTTGGTCTCCATCTGAATCTTGCTCTTGATAAGTCCTCACATCTTTCTCAGCATCTGACAGATTATCTCCTTCCTGTGTCATTGCATGAACACATCAAGTAAGTTATGCCCATCATTATTTCACCTACAAACCTGAACATTTGCAGGTACTGCCTGCGATTTACTTACGGATGTGACTTGGAGCTGCAGATCGTTTCTTCTTTGCAGAAGAGACACCATCTTCTCCTCTAGATCCTTCTTCTTGGCCACACAGGGCAGCTGTCAGTTGTCATCTTATCATAGTTTTCCTTCATCTGAGACAGTTCTTCAGTTTCAGCACTCTTCAGCAGAGGCTTGATCTTGTAGTAAACTCATCCATGGCCAGTGTTTGATATTCATGAATGAGCGCACGTTGTACTGGGATGGTAGATGGCTTCCCTGTGAAGGAGAAATTGTTGTCGAGAATTTTTGCTGATTTTTCACCCCATGTCTTTGTGTGTCCAGAATTTATTGTTTCTCTGCCACACCCTCTGGCCATTCACAAACCTCTTTCTCATGAGGTAAGCACGGCAGAGAGCCTGAGTCATTGTGACCAGAGATGGCTTTTCATCTCTCATCTCTCAAGGGTACCCAGCAGACCAGCCTTGAAGAACACCTGAATAAACAGAAAATATAAATGAACTAGAGACTTCACCAGCTAAAGACTGGGCACAAAAGATGCTTCATAAATGTACACATAAGATACATGCTTTGAAACTATACCATTGATGAGTAATTTCTCCAGGTACATGGTCTAATTTTACACCAAATTACTTCAAACATTTAATAAACTTTGAGGTACAATGCTGATTATCAGACAAACAAACAAAATGAATAAGAAAAATCAACTTCATTTGTAATTTTACCAACAATAAAAAAAGGAAACATGGTGCTTACCTTTGTGTGTCCAAATCTGTACTGGTCATGATCAATATCAATCGATCCGAGCAGCTTTTCAGCTTCCTCTTGTTGTCAATGAACTGGCCTCTCAGGAATGACACTGGCATTCCTAACAATTTTTGTACCTTTTAATACAAAAGTTATTTTGACTCTGTAAGTATTTTTCTAGTTTTGATAACATTTTTAAATGTCAAAATATATCCATTGGTACTTCTGCTTGAAGTCACCATATTGGATTCCTGCTGGGGAAACCTTTCTGCAGATTCTGATACCCTCCAGCACACCGGCTACACCCTCAGCTGGTGGATGACCAGGAAGTTCTCCATCAGTCCCCATTTTATAAGAGATTTCAAAATTACTTTTGTGAATAGTTATACTCCTCATTGAACCAGCACTGAACTGAAACCATACTTACAAAAAAATAAGCCATTCCCAAAGAGTTAAAATCTTACCTGGAACCTTTGTCTCATTGGGAATCAGACAGCGCACAAAGTGAGGATGAGTGCTCCTGCTAGCTCATCAGCTTGCCCAAGTTTTCTGTAGATAAAAGAGTTGCTGGTTAGTTTGTATAACATAATGTGATGTTATTTGGTTTACAATGCAAGTTACTCCTAAACTGTGAAGACACAGTCTGCATAGAGCCACCCTTCTTGCCTCCTTCTTTCCTATCTCTGCTGATCATTTCCCAAGTAGAATTATTTTTGTGAGAAACTGAATACATACAGAGACAAATTGCTACATTTAATAAAGAGCAATAAAACATTAAAATATGTTTTAATTGACCAGTTAATTGTAAAAGTCATACCTCAACAACAGGGGGATACAGGCCACAGCAGTTTCACCCTGAGGACTCTGGTACAGCTGCAGAACAGAGTCATTCAGGGTCCTTGTTCTTGTCCAGCCAGCCACCGAAGTATTGTAGTCCACTGTACCAGCATAGTGCACTAGGAGAAGTGGGCTTCAGCCTTGCCTTTTGCAGGTTTTGGGCTTCTCAAATGCCTCTGTTTTTTTGAAGTAAGATGCCAGATCATAGAGTTTGCCCTTGAAGGATGTGTCTGTAGCTCAGGGAACATGCACTCCTCTTCAAGGATGGAGAAGATTCATGGGCCAGATGAAAGCGCAGAGAGATAAAGTATCATGAAGTGACTGTGTTTTTAGAGAATTACATACAATAGAATCACTAAATCGATGTTTACCCTTTTCAATCAGCTCAATGCAGGCGGCCAAGTCTTATACCAAGTCAATGAACTCCCTAGATAATACCTCCCTTCTTGTACTCCTCTTTGCTCCAGGACTAACATGGTGTGTTGAAGAACTGTTGCAGTTTCTCATTGGTGAGGTTGAGGACAGTTGCCCAAGGTGTTGAACTGTGAGGGGGACAAATAATCAGCCTGATTGCTCATAGACAACAGGAAAGGCTTGTCACATTTTTTAATAATGATGTATGGGGTATGATTACATCAAAGATTTTGTTTGCAATATCCAGGACACCAATATAGTAGTTCCTCTGCTGCTTAGTGTCCAACATCTGGTTGATACGGATGACCATCCACAAGAACATCATCCTCTCATAGATGGACTTGGACAGGGCAGTCACTGAGTTACTCACCTGAAGAAGAATGAAAACATTTTTTTTTCTGCACTCTTCTCTATAGTTGTTTTGTAAAATGCTGTGCTACTGTATACCCTATATAGGTATAAAACTTGATTTTTGTGATTAATAGTCAATACAAAACATAACACACCCAGTACATCTCATAATCTCCTGTTTTCCTATGCAATTGTATGATCCCAGACAATACATTCATTTCAAACTCCTCCTTCACCCATAAATCCTCCACGCCCTAGCCCCACTATATTTAACGCCTCTCCTCCACCCATACACCTCGCCTCAGAAGGCTGCGGTCCTCGAACTCCGGATTGCTCTCCATCCCAACACTAAACTGCAGATTCTTGCAGACAGAGCTATCTGTGTCGCAGCTATCCTGTTTTGTACAAATTACTTATTTCTTTTTATATATATATGTGTGTGTCATTATAAGAAAAAAAAATTCACCTAGATATTAGAAATGTATACTTTTTATGTTTATTTGAGGTACATGTCTGTCCCTTGGTGACAAACTCATCTTACCTTCACTCTGGGATAGCACAGAGCCTTCAGCATGTCAGCGGAGTTCAGACTCCAACAGGTAAGCAAACCTTGTCACATCTGAAATGGTTTCATTATTTATTATGTAGTATTGTATATATGTGTGTTCATGACAGAACAAAACCATGTGATTGAGAACTTCTGTTGTTCACTGATATGATATCAACAGTCACCTTCTGTGCCATCGGTTCAGCCTGCTCCTCACGCTGCTTCTGCTTGAACTTCATGTTACCGTGTGGATCACAGCACCAGTAAACTTGTAGATGCCTATCTTCTCCTCAGCAGAGTGGCCTAGATATCAATAGCATTCTGTGTTCAGAAGATTTCTTTTTACAAAGTATCTCCACTTTGGAAAATATCTAAGATCACTTTTTAGACATCACAATAATATCAGGATGTATGCAGTAATGTTAAATATTAAAACTCGATCACTCACACCAGTGGCTTGCATAGCTCAATCTTTGTCATCAATGTTGGCCACAAGATCCGACCCATGCTGATCAAGGTCGAGGGTTGCCGTGATGAGTGACGCTTCTGAAGATTAAAAACGTAATGAAGATTAAATATAATTTTTCAACAAAAAACAATCAGCATATGTTTAAAATCATGCAATCTGTTTACCAACTAGCTCCGGCTTGTGGTTTGTCATCATCTGGTAGAAGATGTGGTAGCCTCTCTCAGCAGGAAGCTGGTATGTCACTCTTGACTTCTCCAGCAGATCTACAAATGTTGATCATCAGTCACAACCTGGTCAGTCCTGAATTTCGTCATCTACATTTGGTTATGATGATTTTACTACATGTTCCCAATGTCAGCACTGGCCAGTTTGCCAGTTGTGTCAAATGGATTCTGATGAATTTACCCTCGTTTAGAAGATAGAAATTGTTGTGACCTCCCCATTACAACCAAATGTCTAACAAGAAATTTGTCTTGTAAAAATAACCCCATACTTACAAAGCGAGAAGAGTTGTCATTCCTCACAGTTTTGGCACTGGTGAGGGCCTCCAGCAGGGGATCACGTACAATCTGATCCTCCAGTGACCCCTATGATCCAAGCTTCAAATAAAATCAGAAAATAACCTTCTTTCTATACATACTTACTTTACTTGACTCACGGTGTCATCATAACATACCTGATATTTTTTACTTCCTTCTTTCTTGGTCTGCCCTCCTGCTACTGCGATTGTGGCAGTACTGATGACACGCTGTTCACAGTCTTCTTCCAGCACCAGATTCTCCACTGGGTATGAACACAGACTTATAAGAATTTGCTCAACATATTTGACTCTCAAAAAAGTCAACAGATATGAACTTGCCGTGGATCAAGACAGACTGGTTCTCCTATCTGTGAACATACAAACCAAATGAATTAAACACATTTTTCAGAAACATCATTCTGTATACTCACAAATTTTACAACAAGGACATACCAGTGAGCATGTTCTGATAAGCGTTGTCAGAGACGGAGAAGATGTGGGGTGGAGCTTCCATACGCTTTCTTGCTCTCTATAGGCATTTCATAACTTAATCGTACACCGGGAGCCATTTGTAAGGGTTAACAGTGGCACAGAACAACCCAGAGAGAGTCTGAGAATATAGAGATAAACAGTTAACTCCATGTTTAATTTTTTGATTTCAACATAACTTACTGCACTTAAAGAAAAGTCTTACATAGATCATCCATGCTGCATAACGCTCTTGAGGCTATACAGGACAGAGGCTTCATTGAGATGGGTCATCATGGCCATGTCCTCAATTTTGTCGACGGGGAGGGTCTATTGAGAGACGCTATCTTCTTTAACTGTCCTCTCCTGCAACAGGACATTGGTTACAATTAGCAACTGAGAACACATACTTTATTTTCAGCTGAGTCTTACTTATGATACAAACCTCCTGAGTGTCCAGGACTTTGAGGGTGACTTGCCACCATCTCTTGATGATTGTTCCTTCAAGTACAGCCTTTGACACTGAAATACAGCAGGCGGCCTTGGCATCAAAAGGTGCGCTTTGAGCCTCAATTTTCCCTCTCTGGCTTACGCAGGGTAATGGCAGCCTTGCCATGAATGGCCATCTCCGTCTGCATTTCATGGTGACAGGTTTACTTCTGTGAGGCAATAACAAATAAGAGTAATGTTATTTATCTGTGTGAAACCTAATATCTTCAGCTGATGTAACTGAACTGAATAAAAACTGTATTGAACTGCTTAATTAACTATCATATTTAATCGATGTCTGTCCATCACCACAAGTGACTTGACCTGTGTTTAGTTAATACTGATCTGAATAACTATAACCTGTACAACCGTATGAACAAAAACTGGAAAACTTGAAGAAATCTTTGCATGAAATAAGGTAAAAGTTCATTAAAAAACGTTGCCTTTACTCGACCCTTCCTTTCAAAATCGGTTTTATTCCACAATCCTGTTGAAATCATAGAACATATTTTCAGTTAATGATGATAGTGTTAAAACTACATTTGTTAAACAACCACTGCTGATTAGTTAGTATTTTAAAGACATTGTCCATAAATATTTAAATGCTGTCAAACTGACAGAAGATATGTCTACCTCAAGCTGGAGTCTTCGGGGGTCTGCTACCACACTGGTGTGTCCTGTTGGACGCTTTATATTTGAACTGGCTTGCTATACAGCTGAAGTTATATGGGACTTGTGCCAAATAGGGTGTGGATAAGAGCTCAGGATATATTGAAAACAGTCCTAAAACAGTTCTTGTGCATACATACCAGCCCATGACCCCAATTTCTTTATTTGTTTATTTAACATTTTTAGAAAATTTAACAATTTTGAAATCTTCTCTTGTCAATCCAAGGATTTTCTTTTTAGCACAACACATAAGAAATACATAGGGGCATAGGTGCACAAGATGCAGTGGTATCTTTAATCATATGAGTTACAGTTGTATCACATATTTTATTTATAGAAAGTATCCTGTTCCCTCTGATCATGTCCCAGTGGCTGCCTTGGATGTTATTACCACTGAGTCAACAGTGAATGTCACAGCCTGTAAGATCTGTTTTCCATTTACCCTCTTACGCACAAATGAAGGAGCAGATATTCTTTCATTTCAATCAATACAGCTTTCTTCACAGGCTCTCATTTCAATCAGGTTTACAAGCGTGACAACCTTGAGCTATGGGCTTCATGTCTATTTTCTGCCTTTTTACGAGTTCCAGGTTCCAGCAGTCCTGAGTGTTACCCTTTTGGTTGGAAGGAAGCCAAGTATTAATAAATGTCGATATCGTAGTTTGATCCTAATGTGTAATTGGTATATTTAAAAGCATAACTACAATGGCTGGTGTGTGATGTGTCCATGAGTTCAGTGAAAAGACCCAAACACATAAACTGTGTTATTATGACAAGTAACACACACACACACACACACACACACGTCCTTATTAGACCTTGCATTGGCTCTAATCCCCAAAGGAGAAAGAAGACTAGACCTCATGGGGCGAGTGGGGAAATACTTATTTTATGTGTGTACCACATCATATAAAACTACAATAAATGTGTGTTTGTATGTAGAAATATAACAAAAGGACCTGAAATAAACCAACACAACATAAAAGAACACAGACATTAGACAGAGGAAGATTGGAAAAAAGTGTTATGGACAGACAAATCAAAGTTTGAGGTGTTTGGATCACACAGAAGAACATTTGTGAGACGCAGAACAGGTGAAAAGATGCTGGAAGAGTGCCTGACGCCATCTGTCAAGCATGGTGGAGGTAATGTGATGGTCTGGGGCTGCTTTGGTGCTGGTAAAGTGGGAGATTTGTACAAGGTAAAAGGGATTTTAAATAAGGAAGGCTATCACTCCATTTTGCAACGCCATGCCATACCCTGTGGACAGCGCTTGATTGGAGCCAATTTCCTCCTACAACAGGACAATGATCCAAAGCCCACCTCCAAATTATGCAAGAACTATTTAGGGAAGAAGCAGGCAGCTGGTATGCTGTCTGTAATGGAGTGGCCAGCGCAGTCACCAGATCTCAACCCCATTGGGCTGTTGTGGGAGCAGCTTGACTGTATGGTACGCAAGAAGGTGCTTCAGGAAGCGTGGGGTGAAATTTCTACAGATTACCTCAACACATTAACAGCTAGAATGCCAAAGGTCTGCAATGCTGTAATTGCTGCAAATGGAGCATTCTTTGACGAAAGCAAAGTTTTAAGAACAAAATTAATATTTCAAATAAAAATCATTATTTCTAACCTTGTCAATGTCTTGACTATATTTTCTATTCATTTTGCAACTCATTTGATAAATAAAAGTGTGAGTTTTCATGGAAAACACGAAATTGTCTGGGTGATCCCAAACTTTTGAACGGTAGTGTACATTTCTCAATTAGTGAGAATTAAAATCATCATCATGTTCCAGCTGTTACAACATAATTTGAAGTAAAAATTGTCTTTAACATTCCAAATATTCCAGAGCTTTCTCACAGTCAGTGTCCTGGGTGATGTACGTGTTTACACACACATTGTTTTCCTGTGTATTCCTGTGTTCCCAGGCTCCATTGAGTCCAGAGGAGAGCACCTCCTCCATGTTGTCTGTGATTGGAGGCCTGAGTGAAGAGCATCATGGGTCGTTTCTGAACTTTACTGGAGAGGTGCTGCCCTGGTAAACCCGCACATCACCAGTAATGAGTATGGTGATTATTAGCACTATTAACTTTTGGCTGATAAGTTAGTTAAGATCATCTTCAACTATGCAAAGATAAATCTGTTACCGGCTCAGAGTTTTTCTTTCATCCAGCTCCATCTGCTGGAGGAAATCTTTCATGGTTCATTATATGAGAGGGTTACGCCGGGTTCACACAGGACGCGGAAGCGCAGCGCCACGGCGCGCCGCGCCAAGGAAAGCCAGGCGCCTCCTTTCCGCCCCCCTGTTACTCAATTGTGCCGATCACATAGGCTGCGACATAAATTATCAAATATGCATTCCCATACTTTGTATTCCCCTTCTGTTGTCCTGGAGTTTTAATTTTCCCAATTTTCACAATCACATAATTAAATGTCCCCCTCTGCCCATCCACTACAGTCATATAAATAGAAAGAGAGAGGGGGTGGGGTGGGGGTGGCTATAGGGTTGTAGGGTTGCGTAGTCACTTGTGACCACCTCATTTACCCCGACACTCGACATTGCACGAGCAAACAGCGGAGAAATTCTTGAAGATGGATGACATAAAGTTGATAATTGAAGTGGAGAAGTATGATCCTCAGAACATGTTGTATAAAGACAACAAAGATAAGTGTTGGGATGCTGTTGCAGCTAATGTTGGAGCCACAGTAGAGCATGCTGTTTTACTACTGGGTCAATGGGTCTCCTAAGTGCAGTGCGTTAGGGATCGCAGGATGACTGGCGCGGAGAAATGCGCGTCCTGTGTGAACCCAGCGTAACGCCGGGTTCACACAGGACGCGTGATCCTGCGATCCCTAACGCACTGCACTTAGGAGACCCGTTGACCCAGTAGTAAAACAGCATATACTTACTTGTGGCTCCAACATTAACTGAAATGGCGTCCCAACACTTATCTTTTTTGGCGTTGTCTTTATACAACATGTTCTGAGGATCATACAACTCCCTGTACTTCTCCACTTCAATTATCAACTTTATGTCATCCATCTTCAAGAATTTCTCCGCTGTTTGCTCCGTGCAATGTCGGGTGTCGGGGGTAAATGAGGTAGTCACAAGTGACTACGCAACCCTATAGCCACCCCCACCCCACCCCCTCTCTCTGTCTCTCTCTCTGTCTCTCTCTTTCTATCTATATGACTGTAGTGGATGGGCAGAGGGGGACATTTAATTATGTGATTGTGAACATTGGGAAAAATAAAACTCCAGGACAACAGAAGTGGAATACAAAGTATGGGAATGCATATTTGATAATTTATGTCATACAAAATATGTCATTTATATCGTTTAAAATCATTTTTCAGTGTGTTTCCTGGCGCGATACGCTCACGGCAAGCGGAAAAAATAGACTCGGCGCCGAAACCATCGGTGCAGGGCGCGAGGCACCCTTGGCGCTGCGCGGCGCATCGCAGCCTATGTGAACGGCACAATTGAGTAACAGGGGGGCGGAAAGGAGGCGCCTGGCTTTCCTTGGTGCGGCGCGCCGTGGCGCTGCGCTTCCGCGCCCTGTGTGAACCCGGCGTTAGTGTCCATTAGGCCTGTGACGATTCTCGAACCAATACAGACCAATACAATGTCCAGTAATAAATTGTTATGCCTCCTTGATGTGAAAACTGGATGAAAGCGTCAGCTAAATGAAATGTAATGTAATGTAATGTAAAAACTGCCACAAAATTAGCATGTAATAAAAGTTTGTAGCTCTAAATAAACTCTTGTTGTCATGTGCTCTTCTTTTATTGTAAATTATTTTTATTAACTAGTCCATGACTTGTTTCCTTGGAAATCAGTGAAAATGTCAAAACCTTCTGTAGTCCATGTAAGCATTATTAAATTTGTGGAGTTGTATAGTTTTGCACAATCCTGAGTAGTAACAAAACAACCAGTAAACAAACGAGGAGACGGGAGCAAATATACTGTCTGAGGTTTTGAAAAACAAAGCTGAACATTAGACATTTCATAAAATAATTCAAGGTGATTGTTTAAATCTTTCAATTTCTCCTTGGTCAAAATCTAAAAAACAACATTTACTAGCATTTTAGAAGCATAAACACATTTACTAAATTACTTTATTAAACACATTTACTTGATCTGGACATTTACTGTTTTAAATTCTGTATATTTTATGTGGATCTTTATTATAATTTTCTTATTCTTACAGTCTTAGTTTTTTTTTTTTTTTAATCATGTGAAGCCCTTTGTGTTTTAAAAATGTGAAATACAAAAAAAATCTAATTATTCTTCTTTGTCTAAAAGGGGAAACTAGCAGCTTCTTTTTCAAAATGTTTCACTTCCCTTGTTCTCAAGGTGATGGAGTTCACGTCATAACTTTGTCTTTCAATAAGGTGCATTGTCATGATGTGATCCGGTGAAGGCAGCTCCTCAGGTACATTTCCTCCTTCTCATTTGTGACACAAGTCAGTAAAACAATATGTGGCAGGTCTGAAGATAAAGATGACAATGTGGCGAGCTTTTAGCACAAAATGACAGCTGAAGTGGGAGTCACAGTCTTAGCAGCCTTCCAAAGCCATGGTGAAGATAACTGGTGTGTGTTAAATATATAAGCTTCCTAACCACCTGCTGCTTTGGTTATAGTGAGATGAGAGAGCAGAGCTGCCATTCAACAGGCAACTTGGAAAATACTGAATTTATCAAACCTCAATGCAAAGAACCTAGTGTCAAACTTACTGGATTGTACCACAGAAACAACACAATTATAGCAATACTGTAACTTGTACTGAGCAACAGCGCCCCCTGCAGCCGCACATGGTGGCATTCAGTTGGCTGAGCGATTAACTGGTTTTCATGTAAAGAAAAAACAAAGTCTATCAATGTTTTGAGTGGAGCTCTGACTGAGTCGTCCCACTGGACTGAAACCCCACTGGACTGAAACCCAACTGGCTGGATATTACCCATGATCCTCTCCTTCCTGAACCAATAGAGCTGCTGCTGTAACCAATCCACCAAATTCTGTTTAGAATTCTTCATATTTCATTGGTTTCCTGCTGAATATTGGAGATAAACTCTGGTTTTTAATAACTTCTAAGTCTTTTTAACTGATTGACTGTTCAGCTTTACCCTTTATCTTGCTGCTGGACTTGCTTTGGACTCACCAAAGTTACATAGAACACACATTCAGGGAGTGAAGGAGGAAACATTCTCCAACCTTCCAAATCTATTTACCTTCAAATTAATTTGGAAGCTGCTGCTTTAAGGTAAAACAGTTGCATAGTGTTGCTTTCAGGCTGGATTCAGTGCAGGAAGCAGCAGTGCCTGTGGTAATGGTGAATTCATGGCTTATCATACACACCCATTAGTCCAATAATGTGAAATGAGTTTAGGATAAATGGAGAAAAGTCTTACAGAGGAGGAGAGCCGGGGACCAGGTCATGTGAATATTCAAATCTAATCAAACCAGTTTGTCCAGAATGGTGTGCAGGAAGTCTTGTGCTGGGAGAGTGTGTGTAGAGAGGAGAGAGGGAACAGTTAGACATGTTTCTCTTGCTGAATAGTTCCATAGTGCTTGTTAGAGATTAAGTGCACGCAGCATGGATTCATAGCACAGGAAAATATGTGCGTGCCTGAAGAGGAAGATTGCTGATTGCTTTTATTATGCACCTCAGGTAAATGTTCATCTGTTTTCTTAATGCCATCATGTGTTCGTTCCTGATTCAAGCAGAAACAGAGGACCTGCACACTAATGAAAAATGTCTCAGTTTACCAGCTTTATCTTTAAATGAGTTTTGAGCTCCTTCACGTTTCTTTAGTTTTAGCTACTTCTCTGTAGATTTCCCTTCGCGGTGTCGATCATATCTTGTGTGAAGTGTGAGCACAATTTGACTCGACAGGTTCTGATAGGAGATATAAATGACTTTACCAGGGATTGAAGGTGGAAACATTCTCCATATTCACACTCATTCAACCGTCAAACTCACTTTAATGAAGCTGCTGTTTCAGGGTAATGTTGCATGGTGTTGCTGTAAGTGTCATTAACAGTTGATATTAGTCCTGATGGGACGGTCTTTACAGGTTGTATGATGGTCCTTGCCCAGGGTTAGAATTCCAATGTAAGGCAGAGGTTGAACTGCTCACTAATTCAAATACTGTCACTCCTACTCACTCCTACTTCTCGTAGTGAACAATTATTGGTTACTACCAGTCATCATCCATTGGTTTTACTTTAGCCAACAAGCAGAAATCATGTAATGCTGCTATTGCTGTTGTCTGATCTTTGTCGCTCCACTGTTGCCATCAGAAGGTCCATACTCCCTCACCTGTGTTCCTGAATTGCAGATGTGTGTATTGACCACATGGAAGCAGAGAGTCCCGCTCACTCTGATGGACCATCCAGCTCCTGTCGAGCAGCTTTCGGCTGCTGCAGAGCTGCAGATGCCGTTCTCAGACACGGTCAAGTACCTCATCCTGGGCGTCTCCGTGACTCTACTCCTGCTGGCCCTGGGCATCCTGGCCTGGCAGACCTTCAGATGCTGCACCAACACACACACCACATACACCCAGCAAGACACGGGTGAGTGGGGATAGGGTCACAGAACCAGACTGAACAGCACAGGTTGATGAAGCCTATAGTGTCTGACCAGTTAATAATGAACATGTCTGATTTTCACTCTAGTGAACAGTGATGTGCTGGATTCAGATGAAAAGTCAACAACAGCAGGGAAGTACTCCGGAGCTCCAAGTATGAAGGTGAGCGAAGGAGATGGAGATCAAATCTAAACTTGGTTGTGCTGAGTCCATACAGCGTGGCCCAAAAGGAGGTGTGGGTAAATGAAAAGGGTCAGAACAGTCTTTTTTGCCATATTCACTGACTTCCAATAACTCATTGATTTTGATGGGAAAAGAGGGTATATATATATATATATATATATATATATATATATATATATATATATATATATATATATATATATATATAACATATTACACATAAGAAGGTTTGTAATTTATTGTGGATCCAAATGAAATTCTCAATCTTGGGAATTTAAATGTGGTTTCATAAAGGGACTGGATTTCATAAAGTTTCCACCGATCAAAAGAACCAAAGGGTTTTTGTTATATTCTCAGATATTTGCAGACTGTCTTTTAACTTCAACTTTCTTTCTTTCAACATTCAAACTTTTTTTGTTTTATAAGTTTTGGCTCCCAGGTTTTGGGTATGTTCGTTTTCATTAGTTTGCTGCCTACAAATTTGAAGTGTCCCCACAATGCTCTGTAAAGTTTATGTTTTTATTAAGAAACAGACGTGATGTTGGGCCATGGTTTTTTGTGAAACCACACTTCGGCCTACATGTGCCATCAAAGCCTGAAGCCGCATGTTCCCCCAGGACTCAGTCTCCCAGGGGCCATCAAAAACCAGAGCAAGGAACTCAGTCTCCCAGAGGGCATCAACTTCACACAGAGGTGTGAAAACCCCCCCAGGGACACAGGTTTCCAACTCCCATTGGTCACTCTGGACCCCATGACCTGTGAGGTCACCGGGCCAATATAAAGCCTGTTCTCCCCCTACGATCCTCTCTTTCTACAATCCTCTCTTTCTACACTCCCTCAACGGAGAGAAGGCTGTCGAGCCTCTTCTCCAGCTCACATCTTCTCTTCCATCCAGCTCTTCGAGAGGGAGCACAAGGGTGCAGCTTCAGCTCCCATCCCTCACCCGGGAAACCTCCTCTCCTCCAAGCTCTGCAACGTCCCTGCAGCGATCGTCTCCTGGGAAAACTTCAGCCAACAACTGAGCTACGCAGCTCAGCAGAACCAGCAGACGACACAAAACCGAACTGCACAGCAACTTCCTTTTCCCCTTTTCCTACGGACGGAGTAACACAACTGGGCTTAATAATTATACTAGGCTAAGCAAGACTGTTTATTCGATTCTGTATGATGTTTATAGAAGTTTTGATTTGTGTTGTGATAAGCCCGTGGTTACAAGTTGTTGAGAAAGTTAATACTAGTTATGCTCTTCAGTCCTTCCTTGCATACATCTAGCAACCTTCTCTAATTGCTTTTACCTGAATACCACGCATATCTTCACCTCATTATCTCTACAGGTCGTAAACATTCAATAGGGGGAGGGTGTTATCTCTTTGGCCAGCCACCATTTTGAAAGCACGCTGACTCACACAGACACACATACCTATCTTTGTTTAGCAATTAGACCGTTAGTAATTTGTGTTTTATACTTTATTATATTCATAATAAATGTTTTCTTTCACAAATGTTTTTCATTAATGTTGCATAAGTGAATTTTGCCAACCTCTACACTGTCAAGAACTCCATATCCTTCAACAGCTAACTATCTATATAGTAATTTTGGTTATAGTTATTAATTTGGTATTAATCAGAGTTCCAAATTTGTAGTTATTACTTTTATGAGACTTATTCAATAAATTGGCTATCTTTTCCCTTCCTTTGAAGGGTGGTGCCCTGAGGTAACTTTAATCAATTAAAGTTATTATTTAATATTAATATTAATAATAAAATATTAATATTTAATATTTTATTTTGATAACCAAATTTATTGAATGCCGAAAGGCACACCATTTTATGGTATCACGTTTGATGCATCATGGCACAACAGTGATGTTGTGGTTAATTGTGTTTTGATTGTAAAATGTTGCATTATATTGTTTGGTGTTCTTGTTAGAGCTTGACCAAGGTTTTTTGACAATGAAAATGATGATTTAATCATTTAGTAGGCAATATGAAATTTCCAATATAGATATATTAGTCAATATATACAATCATAATATAGTAAGAAATAAAAACTATATTATAGAATATTAAAAATATAATATGAATATCATTTTAAAAATACTAAAATGTCATTTCTAAACCCATATGACAAGGAAATGAAATTAAGCCTTGACATTTTACAGTTAAACCATGAACTTTATTATAAGTAACTATAGATCAAAAGAAAACACAAATACACCCAAATATATAGAATTTAAATTCAGAGAATAAGGATATTTCTTATGTAAAAAGTTTCTGCATTGTTCATTCTGTAAAATCGGCGCTCTGTGTAGATGCCTCAAGTAGGAAACCGTGTTTATGTGCATAGAGATTAATGAGCAGACTTGTTCAAACACAGGAGAGATGTGACTTGTGAAGTCAGATTACAGCTGGAGGCGCTGCAGTGGATAATAACACCAATGATGATGTGCATGTGTGCGCCCTATCCAGATGGAGGACGTCAGCACTGAGGTTCAAAGGCAGAGTCGTTGTTTGCCTCAGGCCTCCGGATCCAGCGAGGCGGAGGGAGACGAGGGCGAGCAGCTCAACGTTAAACAGGTAACAGACATTTCCGTATAATCCTGATGTGATGTGTCGATTCTCCTCTTAATCTGAAGCCTCATACACTTATCTTAAGTTTACCAATTGAGGATGAAGCCGGTCGTTAAATGGTTTGTGTGTATCCTAAATAGTATTTCAACCTATTTCCTCCTCACTGTGTTTGAAGGGACTCTTTTATAGTTTGTAGAGTCAAGCTGTTTAAATTGGGCTCTATAATTCCAATCAGACAACAATGATCTTCTAGAAAACTTGAATATTTGAAGCAAATTTCATGGCAATCCACCAAATAACTTCAAGTATAAATATGTCTTTTATTATCCTGTGCAGCCAGCAGTGATCACATATGGTCAAATCACTTTTGTAACAATAAATACATCAACAATACATCACAGTGAGAAATTTAAAACAGCAGGGATAAATATTTACATCTGCATCTTGGCTGAAGCTACAGCCGGATGGAAGCAACAAACACTCATTACAAATTGTGGCTAGATTCGTCAAGGACTAATAATAATAATAGTAATATTTTACTCTTAAACATTAATGTCAACCTCATGGTGGCGCTAGAAGATTCAGGGGAATCTTTTCTACACATTCCTTATAGAAACATGCAGATATCCATTCAGCAAAATACTGATAAACAGGTCACTTCTTGCCCTCGTCTGCATCCCATCTATCATTCACCATTAGGATTCATCCTCTGGAAACTAGAAATGTCAGGACAAAGTTTCATGCAAATCAATCCAATATTTGTCTGGGAACTATTCAGAATTTGTGTTTAAGGGCATCAATCCATTTTATTAAGATTAGCAGATGAATCTGAGAGCAGTAGATGTTCATGGTATCAACACAAGGTTCTGGATGTATATTCCCTAACACGAGTTCTTGCACCAGGTGGATGGATCTCTACGGTTCTCCCTGTACTACGACCAGCCGCTGTCCCGTCTGGTGGTCACCGTCCTGCAGGTGGAGGGGCTTCAGGAGCTCAGCCAGACCTGCTGCCTCCAGCCATTTGTTAAACTACGACTCATGTGGGCAGGATCAGAGGGAGTGGACGTGGAGGTGGTTATCACATACCGCAGTGACATTATTATCAACTACCAGGCATATATAGCTTTTTTCCCCCTTCTTTTCGTGCTTTTTTAAACCAATAAAATGACTGGATTTTTGCATTGAATCTCAGAAACATAGATCGAATGCCACAGTATTTGATACTGGGCTCAAGAATCTTCTTTTTTTTAACCATGTTAATTGTTCAAAAATGTGTCAGATTGTCTTTCAGTCCTCGGCGGCTCTGTACCAAATAAAGCTTATGGTTACTGTTGTGCTCCTCTTAGGGTGGAGGGACGTCTCCTGCTCTGTGGACAGTGCTGCAGAAGTATGAACCGCATTGTAGAAAACAGCTGTAACCACTATATGGAGATCAGTTCAGTTGCATTCTGCAACAGGATAAAGACGCACTTCATCACGTCAGCCTCAGGATGGAGGTCCTGCAGTAAACCCCTCTCACTCTCAGTAACTCTAAAATCCTATTCTATCATAGACGTAAAGATGTACTATTTACTTTATACCTGCACTGACAATACATTTTTTAATTTAAAATGAATAAAACTACTCGCAGATGACATCTTCGCTGTCACATTGCAACGTCACAGGGATTTTAAGCTCTAAGCACTACAGTCGTATTGCAGAATTGACAGTGTAGTCATGTGAGGAAAGGGAATGTGTTTTCTTACTGTGTCCGTCATGTATCCGTGTGTTTCTCAGGTGTGGGACTTTGATAAATTCTCTAGACACACGTTGTTGGGAGGGGTGAGGGTTCCTCTCGGGAAGCTCAACGTCTCTTACCCTCTGGAGCTGCACGAGGATCTGCAGCTACCCCAGAAGGTACAGCAGCCATGTTCTGTGACACTGCACAAACACAATCGTTTATAATGTCATGGGTAAGTTGTTCTCACCTTTCAGTCGAGAAGAAAGGCTATTCTTACACTTTAATGAGTAACGTAGACAATGTTAAACAAAATAAAGTCATTTCCAAAACTTAGAATGAGGATGTGTTGTATATACAATTTCCCTCATTAGAGGATTATCGTTGTTTAACTCAACGAACTAACTTAATTTAACTGCAACACTAAAAGTCAAAATTTGTATCATGGGGGAAAGGAAAGAAGGGAAAGGGCAAATCCTTAACTGAAGCTGAAACCAGAGAATGGTTTGAATTCCAACTACAAAGAGGCAGAATCTGTCTTTTTAATCACATACAAGGTTTATGAAGTGTTTATCCTCTCACTCTGGACAGGATCGTGTCGGAGAGGTGCTGCTGTCACTGAAGTTTCTTCCCACTTCTCAGAGGCTTGAGGTTGGTCTGCTAAAGGTCAGAACAGTCCCCACTGAGATATGCTCAGATGCCGGTAAATAACAAACCTCTTGACAAATAGAAAACCATGAGAAACCATACACACACACACACACAGTGTAACGTATAGAGTTATTGATTTGCTGTTCTTGTGTTGTACAGCCGTGTACGTCAGGATCAGTGTCCAGTGTAATCATTGCAAGCTCAGGTCGCAGAAGACCTCGGTGGTGGCCCGGTGCCGGGTGAACGTCTTCAACGAGGTGCTCATGTTCTCGCTGCCCGAGTTTCCTGTGGAGCGGTGTAAAATCATAATCTCTGTGTATGAGACTCAGACGACATGGAAATCACCCAAACATCTGATAGGACAGTTGACTGTGGGGAAGGAGAGGAGTACGGAAGACGAGCACTGGAACTGGATGATGCGCTCAGTCCGTCTACCTGTAGCAAAGTGGCACGGCCTGCTGATCTGAGCTGCAGTTCAAAACCCACTTCTAAAATCTCCCCGCCTGCTTGTGTTTAAAGCTGTTGTTCTTCTGCGTTCAGCTGTTGAGAGATGGGCAGCTGTTAAACTGAAGGACAAACACGGACTCCTTTACTCTAGACTCCAAAGTGATTTAACAAAGAGTTCTTCCTGTTTCAATCAGGAAAGAGGAGTCACTACTCAGCTGAAACTTCAGGTTTCACAATCTACTCATTCACTTACATCGCTTCTTTCTTTCTTTTTATTTTCAAATCACATTTTATTGAAAAGGCTCTAATTATCTGACTTTTTCACTCCTTTCATCAAGATTACTTGAGTGTTGTACTTACTGTACTCGATCAGTGAATAAGTGTTGTTTGTGTTGTTGTAATATTTATCTTTAAGCTGTGTTGTACTATTGTAACTGCTCTACTGTAAGATCATTAAATCTTTATATTCCAGCTCAACACAATATAATATAAATCTTTATGCTTATAGTCAACAATTTATATTATATTATTTATTGTCTGATTTTACGTGATGTTGTATTATTCTGTTTGTCTTGGGTTTTCTTCATTTGTCCTTGGTGAAGCATTTTGTAATGGTTACATTTTAAATGACCGATATAAATAAAGTTATTATTAATACGATTTTTATTATTTAATCAGTATGAATACACGCACCCATTATGGACTGCTATTTAAATCAGGTTCAGTTTTCAACTGTTCAATATTAATTCTGTCTGTACTATACGATGGTTCATGTGCAATCCATTCACCGTACATATTCTCACACTGTACATATATTATCTTGTTTTTACACTGTATATAAAATATTCCATTCATATGTTTCTATATTTTTTATATTTCCTTACACTTAAGTTTTTCATTTGACTTATTACTTACTTTGTCAAAGCAGAAAACCTGAGGACAAACACAAACAGACCTGTGAGTTACCAATAACCTAAATTAGGACTAGAGTTTGTACTTTCATTATTTTCAATATTAAAATTAATCATTAGAATTAATTGTATTAATTACAAACACTGAAAACAAAAAATGAAACAAAACAAGTTTAGTTTTGCGAGATAAATTCCATCGGAATTCCATGATCCATAAACTTCTGTGTTGATCAACAGCAATTATTGGATTGTTCTTATAATGTTTTAATAGTGGCGTCACAAATAGATGGAGATGTAGCTTCGATGTGGAAGTAAAAGCTTCATATTAGGTTCGTGTGTAAACACTAGAGGGCGCTATATAGGACCACGTGCTGTTGTGTTTCCTGTCGAGCTGCATCACAATTTGAGCTCGAAGGAGCCAACTGACCAACAACGCTCCAGACTTTGGTGTAGTATCGTAAGCTAAACGTGCTATTTGATATATTTTTATTAATGTCAGTAGGCTTCATACTTTGAATAATTTCTAACTATGACTAAGCTTAGTGCCGTATAAATGCAGTTATCCATTATTTAGATTTAAGCTAGTTAGCTAGCTAGCTAGGTTCAGCTGCTTCTTTAGCCATCCAGCAGCTAGCTAGCTAGCAGATCCTGCTTAACATTGAAGGGTAAATTGTTAGTTTTAACAAAGCCTGTCGATGTTTAAATATATCATGGAGACAGTTGTTTTAAGGAGGCGTTAGTTGGGATTTGCTCATCTTGGGGGTGGAAAAGGACGAGACACTGCTGATTTTACATTGGAAACTATGGTGTGGCTGTTTTCAACGTGCGTCTGATGCTGCTGGTGTTCAATTTCATCATAATCATCATCCACCATCTTCCTCACCTCATCCAGAAAAGGTTTGACATCTTACTATACTTTAAACCGTTTTGTAATATGTGATCAAATAACATTATTGGTATTATGAATGAATTATGAGCTTTTATTCTCATAAATACAGATGCGTTAGTTGGGATTTGTTAATCTTGGGGGTGGAATAGGACGAGACACTGCTGATTTTGCATTGGAAACTATGGTGTTGCTGTTTTCAACGTGCGTCCGATGCTGCTGGTGTTATGTTGTTTTTACCTCGTCCAGGAAAGGTCTGACCGACAAGGTGAGACATCTGAATATATTACAGTATCGTAATGTGTGATAAGTTAACCGTGGTACTACAAATTAATATTATTCTTGAAAATACTCGTTTAATTTTATATTTAACATGCGGTAGTTGGGATTTGCTAATCTTAGGGGATGGAATGGGACGAGACACTGCTGATTTTGCATTGGAAACTATGGTGTGGCTGTTTTCAACGTGCGTCCGATGCTGCTGGTGTTTAATTTCATCATAATCATCATCCACCATCTTCCTCACCTCATCCAGAAAAGGTTTGACATCTTAATATATTCTAAACTGTTTTGTAATATGTGATCAAATAACATTATTGGTATTATGAATAAATTATGAGCTTTTATTCTCATAAATACAAATGCGTTAGTTGAGATTTGTTAATCTAGGGGGATGTAATGGGACGAGACACTGCTGATTTTATATTGGAAACTATGGTGTGGCTGTTTTCAAAGTGCGTCCGATGCTGCTGGTGTTTGATTTCATCATAATCATCATATATATAATATATCATGCTATGTAATATATCATGGAGACAGTTGTTTTAAGGAGGCGTTAGTTGGGATTTGCTCATCTTGGGGGTGGAAAACGACGAGACACTGCTGATTTTGCATTGGAAACTATGGTGTGGCTGTTTTCAACGTGCGTCCGATGCTGCTGGTGTTTAATTTCATCATAATCATCATCCACCATCTTCCTCACCTCATCCAGAAAAGGTTTGACATCTTAATATATTCTAAACTGTTTTGTAATATGTGATCAAATAACATTATTGGTATTATGAATGAATTATGAACTCTTCAAAAAAATGTTTACCTCATCCAGAAAAGGCTTGACAGACAAGATAAGGTATCTAAATATTTTCAATACAGTGATGTTATATGTGATTAAATAAACTTTTGTATTATTAAAGATAAGTTATTCATATGTACAGCATAGTTAGCCAGGTTGCCACGGGTAACAGAATCCGTAGCTACCGTGAGTTCAAACAGTTTCACTGCTAGCGAGGTAAAACCTGATAACACTGCGACATGCAGGCAAAAGTTGACTTGGAAAATTATTGGTGAGTAAATCTTGCTCATATGCATCTAAATAACTACAGCTTATTATGCCCATATTTTTTAAGTATTGGACAGTGAAAGAGGGACATTAAACGGGCTAAAAGAGCAGGGGAATGACTGAATGATAAAGGTAAAGAAAAACTACCTGAAAAACTTTATCTTATCTGATGGAGATGGTAAAACCCAGGAAGAGACTTTAAAAGAGGGGACGGACAAATTGTTTCTCAGAAGAAACAGGCAGATGAAAATAAAATTAGAGACATCAATTTCAGAGCAATAAATACGATTTATTTTAACAGCATATTTCACCTCATATTATATGATTTGAAACAGGCGATCAGCCGATGAGCTTTATTCAGCTGCCTCTTTACCCTAAAACACACCAACAAACAAAAAGTATTGATCAGGTTCATTTCAAACACCTTTAACTTGCAGTGATTTTCTGCCACAATAATTTTCAATTTGTATTTGTTTACCATACAGAATTGTATATTTACCTTTCCAGAGTCACGGGTCTTGGCTCTCATCTTGTTGACCTGGGACTCTGCAATGTCAGCACGCTCCTCAGCCTCCTCCAGCTCATGCTGGACCTTCCTGCACTTGGACAGGTGGACATTGGCCTGCTCCTCCTGGAAGACAGTACAGGGCAAATGGTTAAATGACCAGCAGATATACTGCACATGAGATATGATGTCATATTGAGTTGTCATTGTTTAAAAATTAATGTTTTGCCCTTACCGCTTCCTCAGCATTCCTCTTGTACGCCTTCACCTTGAGCTGCAACTTGTCAACCAGATCCTGCAGCCTGGAAACGTTTTCTTAACCTTTGTCCTCCTCAGTCTGTAGTTGAAAATACATAGATTTGCATGTTTTAAGGGAAGTATATTATTACATTTTTGCTTGATTTGTACAATGCACAGCAAATGTCAAAGGGCCTGACTCTACCTGGTAGGTGGGCTCCTTCACTCTCCTCTGAAGCCCTTTGCGGACACCCTTAGCATCTGCTCCACGTCTCTGCTCAGCGTCAATCTCACAACTCAAGCCTCGCGCACCTTTTGAAAAAGACAAATGCATGCACAGTTTAAGTTAAAAGTGTTTTGATGTTTTAAAAAACTTTGTTCTATGTGTATAATTCTAACATGATTCTCTTACCTAGACTCCAGTTTCTGGAGCATGCTTCTTGCCACCCTTCTTGGCCAGGTTCTCAGCCTCATCCAGGCGGTGCTGCAGGTCATAACAGCAGCCTCCAGGTTCTTCATCCTCTCCAGGTGGGGAAGCTAGTATCCTGCTCCTTCTTTGGCTCATAGCCATCATCGCAGCCTGGAAAACACAATGTTTGGTTAGAAATGTCCAAAAAAGCAGTGAAAGTAGAAAGTATTGATAATAAGTAAAAACTTAAAGCGTACATCAGTGATGGCTTTCTTAGCCTATCCTCTGCATTCCTTGCTTCCTGAACAGTGTCATCAACTTCACTCTGGACCTGAACCAGGTCAGTTTCAAACTTCTTCTTGGTGTTCAGAAGGCTTGTGTTCAAGGATGAAAAAATTAATTGACTTGAGTAATCAACATTTCATGTTGTTTAACGTTTCATTGGTTTTATATATTGAAGTACTGTATTTGTTCACCTGAGGTGCAAGAAGTCCAACACGCTCACTGGCATCCTGCCAGCTCCTGTTCAGCACGACTTTGCGACCTCTCTCTGTCTGTTCCAGAGCAGCTCTAAGTTCCTCAATTTCAGCTACCATCAACAGACCGTTCCTGCGATCCACCATACAAACTTGTTCCTTAAGGTCCTCCTGGGCTCTAACAGCATCGTCAAGGTGCAGTTGAGCATCCTAGTGAAATGATAGCAGGAAAATATACAGATGAAACTCAAAATGTACTGTAGGTGCACTCACTATACTATAGTTGTACAACAACCAGTATATACAAACAATACCTTCAGCTGTAACCACATTCCTCAGCTGCTTCTGGGACTCAAGCCTGGCGGTGGCATAGCTCAGCTGAATCTCCATCTCATTCAGGTCTCCCTCCATCTTCTTCTTGATTCTCTCAGGGCATCGTTCCTGCTCTGACCTCAGAATCCAGAGTGCTCTGCATAGAGTCAGTCACCCTCTGGCTGTTTCTCTTGATCTGCTCCATCTCCTCATCTTTTCTGCCAGCTTCTGTCCACCTCACCCTTGATCTGGTTGAGCTCCAGCTGAACACGCAGGATCTTAGACTCTTCATGTTCAGAGTTCCCTGACATCATAGAGTAAGATTTGTGTCCTTACCATCAGGGCTTTTGGCCCAATATGCATTGTCCTAGATTTGTAAATTTTCACCTCAGAAAATCTCCCTGGATAAAACAAACATACCTCAGCCTCCTCAAGAGCTGTCTGGATCTCAGATTTCTCTGTCTCCACCTGCTTCTTGGACTTCTCCAGCTCATGGATGTCTTGCAGTCTCACCGATCTGTTCAGTCAGATCAGAGATCTCACCTCTGCAGAAAGAAACATATTATATCGTCAAATGTAAATGTAAATTATGAACACTAACACAAAATGTGTTGAATGTAATCAAGAAGACAATCAGGTAGGAACTAAAACACCATGAAATATTAATACACATTATTCCGTTATCAGGTGGAACTCACGTTGCAGGTTCTTGTTTTCACGCTTCATGGTCTCAGCTGATCCAGAGATTCCTCATAAGAGTTCTTCATCTTGAACAACTCAGTGCCGGGAAAACGAGCCTCCTTCAGAGATCCCTCAAGCTCTGACTGACCCTCCTCATACTTCTGCTTCAGTCTGCCAACTAAATAACACAATTTATTGTGTTCAGATAGATATTCAACTATACAAAGACAAGTAAAAAAACAGTTGTAGATTGGCCACCTTGTCGAAGTTCCCTCTGCTTCTTGTCCAGGTTAGCAGCCAGCCCATTAGCCCTCTCACATCAATCATGAGTCCTCCACCTCACTCTGCAGCCTCTATTGGGTTCTTTTCTCAGAGAAGCACACTTGGAGTTCACAGCCTCAATCTGCTCCTCAGCCTCCTGAAGACGCTGAGCCAGCTTTCCTTTGGAAACATTTGCAAATTTTCTCTCAATAAAAATTTCAATATCTTGTAACCTTTACAGATATTCTACATATCCAAATTAAATAAAGACACTAAAGTGATATATTTTACTTTAGCTAAATGTGTAAAATATATGCAAAGAGAGAAAATCTAGTAATTTAATTGTTTGAATGTTACTCTTGGACTCCTCAAATCTCCTCAGTGCGCGGAATAGCATCAGTTTCATGCCCAGCTACTCCCACTGGGCCACACTCACTGTTGGCCTTGGACATTTCACGCTGCAGCTCAGCCTTGGCCTCCTGCTCCTCCTCAAACTGTTTCCTCGGCAGGTCACAGTCATGGCGGGCTGATTGCAGTCCATGGGCAAGAGCATTCTTGGCCTAGGATAAATATGATTGAATGTATTAGAACATTTAAATCTTATTCAACAGACAGGGGACACTGAGAGTTTTCTTACCTTAACCTCCTCTTCAATCTGTCTCTTCAGCTCTTCAATCTGTTGTGTAGGCCTGTTTGCCTCTGGTCAGCTGGGAGACAGAGCCTCTTCTCTTCAATTTGACTGAACTCACCTTGTGAGAAAGAAAATTAAAGATCAAACATTAGTTTCTTTTCAGTTTCTGTTTGATCTGTCTTAAACTGAAGATCACTGTCAATTGCATACCATTTTCTGTCAGGGAGACGGGCTTTCTGTCCACCCAAGTCATTGCTTGTGAACATTTCCCTGTCATTCTTAGTCTTCAGTTCACTGGAGTGGTCCTCAAGTACGGCACATCTTTTCAAGATTTCCCTTGAGAAAAAGGAACAGAAAAACATTTTATTTTTAACACAATTTATGCCATTTTTTTTTTTTTTTTTTGTATGTATAAAAGTGCATTTAATATCTCTATTTCATTTATTTTGTACCTTTGCTTTAGCCGCACAGCCTCCATGTTGCTGGAGGGTCATCAATCTCCATTTTGTATTCACTCTTTTCCTTTTCAAGCTTCTGCTTGACAAGCTGGAGGTTGTCGATCTGCTCTCCCCAGCTCAGCAACGCTGTCAGCCTGCTTCTTGCGAAGGCGGAGCAGTGGCTTCATGCTGCAGGTGGACTCCTCAAGGTCACGGCAGACTTCTGGAACTCAGCTTCCCGCTTCTTGCTCATCTCATTACTTTCTTCACCTCTTTCTTCTTTACAGGCCTTGATGGCACCTCAGCCTCCTCTAGCCTCTCACCAGTCTCCTCAAGTTCCCTGGAAAGTCAGCCCTCTGCTTCTCAACCTTGCTTACAGGCAGCACGCTCCCAGCTCAATCTCCTCCTCCCAGTTCCTCAATGAGCCTGTTTCAAGTATATGTTTTATTGTTTAATAAACATTCAATGTGAAACACGAAACCTGAAAGCTTATTGTTGTATTTAAAAGCATCCATGTTGATTACCTGAAGCTGTGATCTTCTGAAGCTGAGATCCCATAGACTGCTCATCCTCAATCTTGCTAAGAGGTTGGCTGATTTCAAAGTCTTTCCTGTGAGGAAGCGACAAGTTCATAGTAAGAGTTCATTCTTACTATTGAACATGACTAGAAACATGATGGTAATTTGTAATAGGGAGGGAAACAAAGTTTGGATACTTTTTCCCTTTCTCCTCAGACTGCTGCTTGTCATTCTCAAGATCCATATTGATTCTGGGCCAGTTTCAGATCTCCCTCTCGAGCCCCTCTTGGCTCTCTCAAGTCCTCACGCAGTTTCTTCTCTTGTTCAGAGGGAACCCTCAAGCTGAACATTGAGACATTGAGATTGTAGATATTATGCTAAAGAATCTTGTTTTGTCAACCTAAGTGACTTTGTAAACTTATCATCGACTTGCTGCTCAAGCTTTGTCTTGGCCTTGGACAGAGTGTTGACTTTGTCTTCCTCAGCCTGCAGAGTCATCAAGTCTGTTGATGAGCCTCCTGAAGAGGCTTTCTTCTCCTTAGTCCGGCTTGTAATGCTCTCATCTTGAGAGGCCATCTCCTCTATCGGAGTTCTTAAACTATTTTTGAAGGTAGATATTATTAAAACACATAGTAACCATGAATTTACTTGATATATACACATTTTTAATTTACAAACCTTGTTCTCAGTGGCATGTTCTCCTTCTCCACCTTGGCCAATGTAAGCTCCAAATCGTCAATATCCTTCTTGAGCTCAGAACATTCATCTTACAACTTTCTCTTCTTAGTAAGCTCAGCATTGATTTCCTCTTCATCCTCAAGTCTCTCAGTTGTTTCTTTGAGTTTGGCCTCCATCTGAATCTTGCTCTTGATAAGTCCCTCATCTTTCCTCCAGCATCTGACAGATTATCTCCTTCCTGTGTCATTGTATGAACACATCAAGTATTAGCCCATCATTTATTTCACCTACAAAGCACTTGAACATTTTGCAGGTACCGTCTCGTTTACTTACGGATGTGACTTGGAGCTGCAGATCGTTCTTCTCTTGCAGAAGAGACACCATCTTCTCCTCTAGATCCTTCTTCTTGGCCAGGGCAGTAGCCAAGTCAGTTGTCATCTTATCATAGTTTTCCCCTTCTCTGAGACAGCTCTTCTCAGTTTACAGCACTCTTCAGCAGAGGCTTGATCTTGTAGTAAACCTTCATCCATGGCCAGTGTTTGACATTCATGAATGGCGCACGTTGTGCTGGATGGTGTAGATGCTTCCCTGTGAAGGGAGAATTGTTGTCATGAGAATTTTACTGATTTTCACCCCATGTCTTTGTGTCCAGAATTTATTGTTTTCAACATACCTCCTCTCCAAATCATCTTCACAAACTCCTTTCCTCATGAGGTAAGCACGGCAGAAGCCTGATCATGTGACCAGAGATGCAAACTTTTCATCTCTCATCTCCTCAAAAATTTACCCAGCAGACCAACCTTGAAGAACACCTGAATAAACAGAAAATATAAATGAACTTTCAGGTATCCTAAATTTATTAAAGACTCGCAAACCAAAGATAACTATAAATGTACACATAAGATACATGCTTTAGTATACCATTGTTGAGTAATTTCTCCAGGTATGGTCTAATTTTTACACCAAATTACTTCAAACATTTAATAAACTTTGAGGGTACAATGCTGATTATCAGACAAACAAACAAAATGAATAAGAAAAATCAACTTCATTTGTAATTTTACCAACAATAAAAAAAGGAAACATGGTGCTTACCTTTGTGTGTCCAAATCTGTACTGGTCATGATCAACATCAATCGATCCGAGCAGCTTTTCTGAAGCCTTCTTGTTGTCAATGAACTGGCCCTCAGGAATGACACTGGCATTCAATACCTTGTACCTTTAATACAAAAGTTATTTGACTCTGTAAGTATTTTTCTAGTTTTTGACAACATTTTTAAATGTCAAAAATATATCCATTGGTACCTCTGCTTGAAGTCACCATATTGGATTCTGCTGGGGAAACCTTTTCTGCAGATTCTGATACCCTCCAGCACACCGTTACACCTCAGCTGGTGGATGACCAGGAAGTTCTCCATCAGTCCTATTTTATAAGAGATTTCAAAATTACTTTTGTGAATAGTTATACTCCTCATTGAACCAGCACTGAACTGAAACCATACTTACAAAAATAAGCCATTCCCCAAAGGTTAAAATCTTACCTGGAACCTTTGTCTCATTGGGAATCAGACAGCGCACAAAGTGAGGATGAGTGCTCCTCCAAGTTGAGTCATCAAGCTTGCCCAAGTTTTCCTGTAGATACAAAAGAGTTAGTTAGTTAGTTTGTGTATAACATAATGTGTGATGTTATTTCTTGGTTTACAATGCCAAAGCTTACCCTAAACTGTGAAGACACAGTCTGCATAGAGCCACCCTTCTTCTTGCCTCCCTTCTTTCCTATCTCTGTTGATCATTTCAAGTAGAATTATTTTTGTGAGAAACTGAATACATACAGAGACAAATTGCTACATTTAATAAAGAGTAATAAAATATTAAAATATGTTTTAATTGACCAGTTAATTGTGTCATACCCTCAACAACAGGGGATACAGGCCAGCCAACCGTTTCCACTGAGGACTTCTGGTACAGCTGCAGAACAAGAGGAGAGTCATTCAATGGGTCCTTGTTCTTGTCCAGCCAGCCACCGATGTTGTAGTCCACTGTACCAGCATAGTGCACCAGGAGAAGTGGGCCTCAGCCTTCGCCTTTGCAGGTTTGGCTTCTCAAATGCTTTATTTTTGCCAAGATGCTGATCATAGAGCTTATTCTTGAAGGATGTCTGTAGCCCAACCAGGAACATGCACTCCTCTTCAAGGATGGAGAAGATGCCATGGGCTAAGATGAAAGTGCAGAGAGATAAAGTATATCATGAAGTGACTGGTGTTTTTTAGAAGATTACATACAATAGAATCACTAAATCGATGTTTACCCTTTCAATCAGCTCAATACCCAGGCGGCCAGAGTCATACCAAAGTCAATGAACTCCCAGATATTACCCTCCTTCTTGTACTCCTCTTGCTCCAGGACGAACATGGTGTGGTTGAAGAACTGTTGCAGTTTCTCATTGGTGGGGATTGATGCACAGTTGCTCCAGGTGTTGAACTGTGAGGGGACAAATAATCCAGCCTGATTGCTCATAGACAACAGGAAAGGCTTTGTCATATTTTAATAATGAGTTGCAGTGTATAGCGCTTACATCAAAGATTTCAAGCCCGGTATTATCCGGAACACCAATATAGTAGTTCCTCTGCTGTAGTGTCCAACATCTGGTTGATACGGATGACCATCCACAAGAACATCCTCTCATAGATGGACTTGGACAGGGCAGTCACTGAGTTACTCACCTGAAGAAGAATGAAAACATTTTTTTTTCTGCACTCTTCTCTATAGTTGTTTTGTAAAATGCTGTGCTACTGTATACCCTATATAGGTATAAAACTTGATTTTTGTGATTAATAGTCAATAAAAACATAACACACCCAGTACATCTCAATCTCTCCCTGTTTTCCGATGCACCAGGCGCATCCTGTGACAAATACATTCATTACAAACTCCTCCTTCTCACCCATAAATCCCTCCACGCCCTAGCCCCACTATATTTAACGCTCTCTCCTCCACCCATACACTCCGCTCAGAAGGCTGCGGTCCTCGAACTCCGGATTGCTCTCCATCCCCAACACTAAACTGCAGACTTTTTGCAGACAGAGCTATCTGTGTCGCAGCCCCCACTCTCTGGAACTCTCTCCCTGCCGAAATCCGCAACGTTACATCTCTGGACAGCTTAAAAAAACTACTCAAACACCCCCTGTTCACTAAGGCCTTTGGCCTCAGTTAATGCTCCACCGTGCCATTAGTGCTGTTTATTTCTATCCTGTTTTGTACAAATTACTTATTTCTTTTTATATATATATGTGTGTGTCATTATAAGAAAAAAAAAATTCACTAGGATATTAGAAATGTATACTTTATGTTTACCTGAGGTACAGTCTGTCCCTTGGTGACAAACTCATTTCCGACCTTCACTCTGGGATAGCACAGAGCCTTCAGCATGTCAGCGGAGTTCAGACCCAACAGGTAAGCAACCTTGTCAGCATCTGAAAATGGTTTCATTATTTATTATGTAGTATTGTATATATGTGTGTTCATGACAGAACAAAACCAGTGTGATTGAGAACTTCTGTTGTTCACTTTGATATGATATCAAATAGTCACCTTCTGTGCCATCGGGTTCAGCCTGCTCCTCACGCTGCTTCTGCTTGAACTTCATGTTACCGTGGTGGATCACAGCACCAGTAAACTTGTAGATGCCTATCTTCTCCTCAGCAGTGAAGCCCAGGATATCAATAGCATTCTGTGTTCAGAAGATTTATTTTTTACAAAGTATCTCCACTTTGGAAAATACATTCATAAGATCACTTTAGATATCATACACATCAGATGTATGCAGTATGTTAAATATTAAAACCTCGATCACTCACATCAGTGGCTTCCAGCTCAACTTTGTCATCAATGCTGGCCACAGTGATCTGACCCATGCTGATCAAGGGGAAGTCGTAGGGGTTGGTTGTGATGAGTGACGCCTCTGAAGATTAAAAACGTAATGAAGATTAAATACAATTTTTCAACAAAAAACAATCAGCATATGTTTAAAATCATGCAATCTGTTTACCAACTAGCTCCGGCTTGTGGTTTGTCATCATCTGGTAGAAGATGTGGTAGCCTCTCTCAGCAGGAAGCTGGTATGTCACTCTTGACTTCTCCAGCAGATCTACAAATGTTGATCATCAGTCACAACCTGGTCAGTCCTGAATTTCAGTCATCTACACTTGCTATGATGATTTTTACTTACATGTCTCAATGTCAGCACTGGCCAGTTTGCCAGTTGTGCGAAATGGATTCTGATGAATTTACCCTGTTTAGAAGATAGAAATTGTTATAATCCCCACATGACAATGTCTAACAAGAAATTTGTCTTGTAAAATAACCCCCATACTTACAAAGCCCGAGAAGAGTTGTCATTCCTCACAGTTTTGGCATTACCGTAGGCCTCCAGCAGGGGATTGGCTAATAATCGATCCTCCAGTGACCCCTATGATCCAAGGATTTCGAAATAAAATCAGAAAATAACCTTCTTTCTCGACATATACTCTACTTTACTTGGACCTCAATGGTGTCATCATAACATACCTGATATTTTTTACTTCCTTCTTCTTGTCTGCTCCTCCTGCCACTGCGGTGTGGCAAAGTACTGGATGACAACGTTTCGTGATCACAGTCTTTCAGCTTCAGATTCTCCACTGGGTATGAACACAGACTTATAAGAATTTGCTCCAACATATTTGACTCTCAAAAAAGTCAACAGATGTGAACTTACGTGATCAAGACAGACTGGTTCTCCCTATCTGTGAACATACAAACCAAATGAATTAAACACATTTCTTTCAGTGAAACATCATTCTGTATACTCACAAATTCTACAATAAGGACATACCAGTGAGCACATGTTCTGATAAGCGTTGTCAGAGACGGAGAAGATGTGGGGTGGAGCCTCCATACGCTTCTTATGCTCTATAGGCATTTACAACTTCAGAATCGTACACTGGGAGCCATTTTGTAAGGGTTAACAGTGGCACAGAGACAACAGAGTAGGTCTGAGAAAGTGAACATAGAGATAAACAGTTAACTCCATGTTTAATTTTTGATTTCCAATATAACTTATTGCACTTTAAAGAAAGTCTTACATAGATCATCCATGCTGCATAACGCTCTTTGAGGTTATACAGGACCAGAGGCTTCATTGAGATGGAGTCATCATGGCCATGTCCTCAATTTTGTCGTGCCAGGAGGGTTCGTGGAGGCGTCATCTTCTTTAACTGTCCTCTCCTGCAACAGGACATTGGTTACAATTACAACTGAGAACACATACTTTACTTTCAGTTGAGTCTTACTTTATGATACAAACCTCCTGAGTGTCCAGGACTTTGAGGGTGACTTTGCCACCATCTCTCTTGATGATTGTTCCCTTCAAGTACAGCTCTTTGACATCAGCCACATAGCAGGCGGCCTTGGCATCAAAAGGTGCGTTTTGAGCCTCAATTCTCTCCCTCTCTGGCTTACGCAGGTAAATGGCAGCCTTGCCATAAATGGCCATCTCCGCGTCCGTACTCATGGTGACAGTTTACTTCTGTGAGGCAATAACAAATAAGAGTAATGTTATTTATCTGTGTGAAACCTACTATCTTCAGCTGATGTAACTGAACTGAATAAAAAACTGCATTGAACTGCTTAATTAACCTATCTATATTTAATCGATGTCTGTCCATCACCACAAGTGACTTGACCTGTGTTTAGTTAATATTGATCTGAATAACTATAACCTGTACAACTGTATGAACAAAAACTGGAAAACTTGAAGAAATCTTTTGCATGAAATAAGTTAAAAGTTCATTAAAAAAACGGTTGCCTTTACCTGACCCTCTCTCTTTCAAAATCGGTTTTATTCCACAATCCTGTTGAAATCATAGAACATATTTTCAGTTAATGATGATAGTGTTAAAACTACATTTGTTAAACAACCACTGCTGATTAGTTAGTATTTTAAAGACATTGTCCATAAATATTTAAATGCTGTCAAACTGACAGAAGATATGTCTACCTCAAGCTGGAGTCTTCGGGGGTCTGCTACCACACTGGTGTGTCCTGTTGGACGCTTTATATTTGAACTGGCTTTGCTTACACAGCTGAAGTTATATATGGGACTTGTGCCAAATAGGGTGTGGATAAGAGTTTCAGTGGACATATATTGAAACAGTCCTAAAACAGTTCTTGTGCATACATACCAGCCCATGACCCCAATTTCTTTATTTGTTTATTTAACATTTTTAGAAAATTTAACAATTTTGAAATCTTCTCTTGTCAATCCAAGGATTTTCTTTTTAGCACAACACATAAGAAATACATAGGGGCATAGGTGCACAAGATGCAGTGGTATCTTTAATCATATGAGTTACAGTTGTATCACATATTTTATTTATAGAAAGTATCCTGTTCCCTCTGATCATGTCCCAGTGGCTGCCTTGGATGTTATTACCACTGAGTCAACAGTGAATGTCACAGCCTGTAAGATCTGTTTTCCATTTACCCTCTTACGCACAAATGAAGGAGCAGATATTCTTTAATTTCAATCAATACAGCTTTCTTCACAGGCTCTCATTTCAATCAGGTTTACAAGCGTGACAACCTTGAGCATCTTTATGGGCTTCATATCTATTTTCTGCCTTTTTACGAGTTCCAGGTTCCAGCAGTCCTTTTGGTTGGAAGGAAGCCAAGTATTATTAAATGTCGATATCGTAGTTTGATCCTAATGTGTAATTGCTATATTTAAAAGCATAACTACAATGTGGATGCTTGTCAAACATTGATGGGAAAAAAAATCCCATCAATGTTTTATTGGTATATTAATGACAGTAACCACAAGCGAAATGTCTGTTTCTGCATTTTTACAAGTTCAAGTTCTACCACTATAATAGTATATCAAATAAAAAGCTATAATCAACACACATTTGAGTAGCTCAAACTGCAGTAACTCAAGGTCACTTTTGGAATCTATATTTGCTGCAATGAATTGAAGTTGACAACAGCTGTTGCTGTTGCCCACAGGTGGTGGGTTTAGCATTCGGTAGTGCAGTGATACAGGTCAGACCAGGCTGTGATGCAGGATTATTCTCAGTAATTAGTAGAAGAAGACTTTTATTCTTTAATGGCAGCTTGAAATGAAACTACTATTTTAGATGATTTATGAACTTGAAGTTACAGCCAATTTTTATTCTGAAGAATGCAAAGTTTTGTGTTAAACAGGATTTTCTGAGTTTCAAGTTTTCTCATTCAAGTGTTAAAATTCCTTTCTCAGCAGGTATTAATCTTCCAGTTTATCATTTAAAACCATTAAAAGTTACCTACTTTTTCTGTCAAGTTTATAAAATTATATTGAGCAGGATAATTCCTTGGACAATCCAAATGAACTGTGTACTGACTTAAGGGTAAAACAATTTTTTTTATCCTTCATGCATTTAAACCATTTATTTTGAAGATGACCTACTGTAGAAGTATTTGGTTGGCATTAGATCAATTTTAAGGGCTTCATGTGTATTTTCTGCCTGTTTACAAGGTCAAGTTCCACCAGTCCAGAATGTTACTCCTTTGGTTGGAATTCAATTTAATTGGGAGTCCAATTAGAAGTAATTCATTATTAATCATTGTTATTATATTTTGATGGTATCTGTCATTTTCTTTGGACATATCGTCCTTTGTATTATTGTAATGATTCTATTCCAACAAGTCCAAAATATCTTCTCCTGATATGCCAAATAGAGCAGGAATGTAAAGTAATATTTTCAATGTATGATTCGAAAACTTAAACAGTAGAAGTTTGGGAATATAGTTTCCTTGAGCAGCTCAGTTTTGCCAAAAAAAGTATTTTGCTCGCTGCCAAGTTCACAGTTAAATGTATGTGCCCATGAAAGTACGTGAGTAAAACAGTATAGTAGATAATAATGCTACCCCACAGAAAAAGCATCATGAATTATTTGAAACTGTTTTTTTAGATCGGTCATGGCTAAATGCTCATACCATATAAAGACAGTAAAGATGAATTCACAGTATATTTTGACAGCTGTTGATTTCTTTCAGGGTTTATTCAAATCCCAATTGACACATTTGTTGCAGCATTTGTAAGATTCGGTAATATATAGACACAATTAAATAAATGCTAAATTGTTATTGATAGCCTAAACGTCAAAGGTTTAAGAAATGATAACATTGGATTCATATTTTTGGTCATTGGTGACTTCAAGACAGTACCCAGAAGGCAATTTATAGTGTATAAAGTGTAGAAGGTTGTCTAACTGTGTCACAAATCATCCATATCTCATTTGCTCTCACAACACACAATGACTTGTAAATAACACAGAGTAATTTAAGAAGAAGGTATTTTATTGTAGTATATTTCACATCATATTATATGACTGAAAACATCTCAATAGTCCTTTACTCAGCGACCTCCTTTCCCTGTAACAAAAGAAAAAGAAATACTGAGGTTACATATGTGCACAGAAACAACCTGCTTTGTGCAGATATAGAATTTTTGTCTGTTCTGGATTTTATGAATTACTGTGTTTACTCTAAAATTCAGCATAACCATAAATGTATAACCATAAATGTGTACCTTGCCAGAGCTTTGATCATGTTCCTTTCAAACACCTTTAACTTGCAATTTTAAAATTTGATTTGTTTACGACAAAGAATTGTATATTTACCTTTCCAGAGTCACGGGTCTTAGCTCTCAGCTTGTTGACCTGGGACTCTGCAATGTCAGCACGCTCCTCAGCCTCCTCCAGCTCATGCTGGACCTTCCTGCACTTGGACAGGTGGACATTGGCCTGCTCCTCCTGGATTACAATGCATAGTAAAATGTTCAAATGACCAGCAGATATACTGCACATGCAATATGATGTATCTCTCATCATTTTTAAATAAAGATTTTGCTTACCGCTTCCTCAGAATGTCTCTTGTACGCCTTCACCTTGAGCTGCAACTTGTCAACCAGATCCTGCAGCCTGGAAACGTTTTTCTTGTCCTCCTCAGTCTGTAGTTGAAAATACATAGATTATAGATTTAAATATAGATTGTTTACATGGCAAATGAGATTGATTTGTACACATTAAATGTAATAAAGTGACTATACCTGGTAGGTGAGCTCCTTCACTCTCCTCTCGTACTTGCGGACACCCTTAACAGCATCTACTCCACGTCTCTGCTCAGCCTCAATCTCTGACTCAAGCTCACGCACCTTCAGAAAAATGTTTAGAATACAAGTGTTTTGTATGTTTTCATACCCTTCATCATCCATATAACTATCTTTAATAATCTTACCCTAGACTCCAGTTTCTGGAGCTGCTTCTTGCCACCCTTCATGGCCAGGTTCTCAGCCTCATCCAGGCGGTGCTGCAGGTCCTTAACAGCAACCTCCAGGTTCTTTTTCATCCTCTCCAGGTGAGAGCTAGTATCCTGCTCCTTCTTCAGCTCCTCAGCCATCATTGCAGCCTGGAAAACACAATATTTGATTTAGAATGTCAAAAACGGGTAAGTAGAAAGTATTGATAATAAGTAAAAACTTAAGCGTACATCAGTGATGGCTTTCTTAGCCTTATCCTCTGCATTCCTTGCTTCCTGGAACAGTGTCATCAACTTCACTCTGACCTGGAACTAGGTCAGACTCAAGCTTCTTCTTGGTGTTCAGAAGGTTTGTGTTCTAAAGGATGAAAAAAATTAATTGATTTGAGTAATCAACATTTCATGTTGTTTAATTGGTTTTCATTGGTTTTATATATTGAAGTACTGTATATTTGTTCACCTGAGAGTGCAGAAGTCCAACACGCTCACTGGCACCACCAGCCTGTTCAGCGACTTTGCGAGACTTCTCTCTGTCTGTTCCAGAGCAGCTCTAAGTTCCTCAATTTCAGCCACCATCAGACCGCCTCCCCAAGCATCCACCATAGCAGCTTGTTCCTTGGGTTGTCCTCCTGGGCTCTAACAGCATCATCAAGGTGCAGTTGAGCATCCTAGTGAAATGATAGCAGGAAAATATATGAATGAAACTCAAAATGTACTGTAGGTGCACTCACTATACTGTAGTTTGTACAACAGCAGTATGTCTGACACCTTCAGCTGTGACTGCACATCTCTGCTAGCTGCTTCTGACTCAGAAGCCTGGCGATTGGCATGGCTCAGCTGAATCTCCATCTCATTCAGGTCTCCCTCCATCTTCTTCTTGATTCTCAGGGCATCGCTCCTGCTCCTGACCTCAGAATCCAGAGTGGTCTGTATAGAGCTAGTCACCCTCTGGCTGTTTCTCTGATCTGCTCCATCTCCTCATCCTTTTCTGCCAGCTTCCTGTCCACCTCACCCTTGATCTGGTTGAGCTCCAGCTGAACACGCAGGATCTGCACTCCTCATGTTCCAGAGTTCCTGATGACATCATAGAGTAAGATTTGTGTCCTTATCAATAGGGTTTTAGCCCAATATACTGCATTGTCCTAGATTTGTAAAATTTTCACCACAGAAAATCTCCCGATAAAATAAACATACCTCAGCCTCCCAAGAGCTGTCTGATCTCAGATTTCTCTGTCTCCACCTGCTTCTGGACTTCTCCAGCCTGCCATGGATGCCTTGCCAGTCTCACCAATCTGTTCAGTCAGATCAGAGATCTCCTCTGCAGAAAGAAACATATTATATATCGTCAAACCTTGAAATGTAAATTATGAACACTAACACAAAATGTGTTGAATGTAATCAAAGACAATCAGGTAGGAACTAAAACACAAAAATATTAATACATTATTCCCGTTGTCAGGTGGGAACTCACGTTGCAGGTTCTTGTTTTCACGCTTCATGGTCTCCAGCTGATCCAGAGATTCCTCATAAGAGTTCTTCATCTTGAACAGCTCAGTGCCGAGAGAACGAGCCTCCTTCAGAGATCCCTCAAGCTCTGACTGACCCTCCTCATACTTCTGCTTCCAGTCTGCCAACACCTAAATAACACAATTTATTGTGTTCAGACAGATATTCAGCAATACAAAGACAAGTAAAAACAGTTGTATGAATTCACAATTGTCGAAGTTCCTCTGCTTCTTGTCCAGGTTAGCAGCCAGCCCATTAGCCCTCTCCACATCAATCATGAGGTCTCACCTCACTGCAGCTCTGTTTGGTTTTCCAGAGAAGCACACTTGGAGTTCACAGTTCAACTGGTTCTCAGTCTTCCTGAAGACGCTGAGCCAGCTTTTTCCTTGAAACATTTGCAAATTTTCAATAAAAATTTCAATATCTTGTAACCTTGATAGATATTCTTACATATATCAAATTAAATAAAGATTGTATGACATGTTGCAAGAGCTAAATGTACAACATATATGCAAAGAGAAAATCTGGTAATTTAATTGTTTGAATGTTACTCACTTGGACTCCTCAAGCTCCTCAGTGCTTGGAATAGCATCAGTTTCATACTCTGCTTCTCCACTGAGCCACCTCACTGTTGGCCTTGGCACGCTGTAGCTCAGCCTTGGCCTCCGTTCTCCTCAAACTGTTCCCCAGCAGGTCACAGCCATGGCGGGCTGATTGCAGTCCATGGGCGATACTGCCTAGGGATAAGAAATATGATTGAATGTGTAGGAACTTTTAAATCCACTCCAACGAGGCAAGACAGTACTGAGAGTTTTCTTACCTTAACCTCCTCTTCAATCTGTCTCCTTCAGCTCTTCACCGTTGTGTGTAGGCCTGTTTGCCTCTGGGTCAGCTGGGAGACAATAGCCTCTTTTTTCTTCAATTTGACGGCTGAACTCACCTGTGAGAAAATTAAGATCAACATTAGTTTCCTTTTCAGTTTCTGTTTGATCTGTCTTAAACTGAAGATCACTGTCATTTGCATACCATTTTCTGTCAGGAGTCGGGCGCTTTCTGTCCACCCAAGTCATTCGCTTGACGAACATTTTCATCATTCTTGGTCTTCAGTTCACTAAATTGGTCCTCAAGAGTACGGCACATCTTTTTCAAGATTTCCTTGAGAAAAAAGGAACAGAAAAGTAAAACATTTTATTTTTAACACAATTATGCCATTTATTGTTTTTTTTTAATGTATGTGCATTTGAATACTTACTATTTCAGCTTTATTTTGTACCTTTGCTTTGGCAACAGCTCCATGTTGCTGGAGAGGTCATCAATCTACATTGTATCACTCTTTCCTTTTCAAGCTTCTTGCTTTGACACGCTTGGGAGGTTGCTCGATCTGATCTCCCAGCTCAGCAACGTTGTCAGCCTGCTTCTTGCGAAGAGCTTGAAGCAGGGTTTCATGCTGCAGAGTGGACTCCTCAAGGTCACGACGGAGCTTCTGGAACTCAGCTTCCCGCTTCTGCTCATCTCAATCTGGAGCAGCAGTGGCACCTCCAGCCTCCTCTAGCCTCTCACTGATCTCCTGCTCCTGAGGTCAGCCCTCTGCTTCTCAACCTTGGCACGAGCAGCACGCCCAGCCTCAATCTCCTCCTCCAGTTCCTCAATACGGGCCTGTTTCAAGTATAATGCTTTATTGTTTAATAAACATTCAATGTGAAACACAAAAACCTGGAAAGCTTGCTGTGTTGTATTTAAAGCAATAAGTTGATTACCTGAAGCTCCTTGATCTCTCTTCTGAAGCTGAGATCCCAGAGACTGCTCATCCTCAATCTGCTAAGGAGCTGGCTGATTTCAAAGTCTTTCCTGTGAGAGCGACAAAGTTCATAGTAAGAGTTCATTCATGCTATTGAACATGACTAGAAACATGATGGTAATTTGTAATAGGGAGGAAACAGTTTGATACTTTTCCTTTCTCATCAGGACTGCTGCTTGTCATTCTCAAGATCCATGACGGATTCCTGGGCCAGTTTCAGATCTCCCTCGAGCTTCCTCTTCTTGGCTTTCAAGGTCCATACGCAGTTTCTTCTCTTGTTCCAGAGAACCCTCAAGCTGAACATTGAGACATTGAGATTGTGAATATTATGCTAAAGAATCTTGTTTTGTCAACTTAAGTGACTTTGTAAACTTACATCATCGACTTGCTGCTCAAGCTTTGTCTTGGCCTTGGTCAGAGTGTTGACTTTGTCTTCCTCAGCCTGCAGGTCATCAAGAGTCTGTTGATGAGCCTCCTGAAGGCTTCTTTCCTTGGTCAGCTTAGTAATGCTCTCATCTTGAGAGGCCATCTCCCCTCTGTCAGGTTCTTAACTCCATGTTTGCAAGTAAAATGTTATTAAACACATAGTAATCATTAATTTAATTTTATATGCTGGGCTACATTTTCATATTTACAAACCTTGTTCTCAGTGGCATGTTTCTCCTTCTCCACCTTGGCCAAGGCAAGCTCCAATTGCTTAATATCCTTCTTGAGCTCAGAACATCTAATTTCCAGCTTTCTTCTAGTAAGCTCAGCATTGATTTCCTCTTCATCCTCAAGTCTCTCAGTTGTTTCTTTGAGTTTGGCCTCCATCTGAATTTTGCTCTTGATAAGTCCCCACATCTTTCCTCAGCATCTGACAGATTATCTCCCTTCCTGTGTTGCATGAACACATCATGTTAGCCCATCATTATTTCACCCCATAAACATGAACATTTGCAGGTACCGTCTGCGATTACTACGATGACTCTGAGCTGCAGATCTGCTCTTCCTCTGCAGAAGAGACACCACTTCTCCTCTCTAGATCCTTCTTTCTGGCTGTGCAGTAGCCAAGTCAGTTGTCATCTTATCATAGTTTTCTCTTCATCTGAGATAGCTCTTTCTCAGTTTCCCAGCACTCTTCTGTGCAGAGGCTTGATCTAGTAAACCTTCATCCATAACAGTGTTTGACATTCATGGAAAATGAGCTTACTGTACTGGATGGTGTAGATGGCTTCCCTGGGTGAAGGAGAAATTGTTGTCATGAGAGAACGTTGCTGATTTTTCACCTGCATGTCTTTTTGTGTCCAGAATTTATTGTTTGGTAACATGCCTCCCCCCGTCATCTTCACAAACCTTTCATGACGTAAGCACGGCAGAGAGCCTGAGTCATTGTGACCAGATTTGCAAGCTTTTCATCTCTCATCTCCCTCAAGGGTACCCAGCAGACCAGCCTGAAGAACACTCAATAAACAGAAAATATAAATGAATTTCAGTATCCTAATAAACAAAGACTTCATAAAGATGTTGCGTAATACATAAGACAGTATGCTAAAATATAATTAGGAAATCTCAAAGAATATGATCTATTTTGTTCATAAATTTCACCTAACATTTCAGAACGTTTTGAGGCACAATGCTGATTACGACAAACAAACAAAATGAATAAAGCGAACAAAAAAAGGAAACATGGTGCTTACCTTTGTGTGTCCAAATCTGTACTGGTCATGATCAACATCAATCGATCCAAGTAGCTTTCTGGAAGCCTTCTGTTGTCAATGAACTGGCCTTTGCATGACACTGCATCGAACATCTTGTACCTTGATAAAGAAGTATTAGGTTGCCTGTGTTATTTTTTTAGTTTGTAATAACATTTTTAAATAAAAATATATCCATTGGTACTTCTGCTTGAAGTCACTATATTGGATTCTGCTGGGGAAACCTTTTCTTGATTCTGATACCCTCCAGCACACCGTTACACCTCAGCTGGTGGATGACCAGGAAGTTCTCCATCAGTCCTATTTCATAAGAGATTTCATAATTACTTTTTGTGGTTGAATAGTTATACTCCTCATTGAACCAGCACTGAACTGAAACCATACCAAAAAAACATTCTCTGGGAAGAGAGTTCAAATCTTACCTGAACCTTGTCTCATTGGGAATCAGATGAGCTGACAAAGTGAGGATGAGTGCTCCCTGCTAGTCAGCTTGCCCAAGTTTTCCTGTAGATACAAAAGAGTTAAAGGTTAGTTCGTAGAACAGAATGTGATGTTATTTCTTGGTTTACAATGCCAAAGCTTACCCTAAACTAGAAGACACAGTCTGCATAGAGCCACCCTTCTTCTTGCCTCCCTTCTTTCCTATCTCTGTTGATCATTTCAAGTAGAATTATTTTTGTGAGAAACTGAATACATACAGAGACAAATTGCTACATTTAATAAAGAGTAATACAATATTAAAATATGTTTTAATTGACCAGTTAATTGTGTATCATACCCTCAACAACAGGGGGATACAGGCCAACCAGCAGTTTCACTGAGGACTTCTGGTACAGCTGCACAACAGAGTCATTCAGTGGGTCCTTGTTCTTGTCCAGCCAGCCACCGATATTGTAGTCCACTGTACCAGCATAGTGCACCAGGAGAAGTGGGCCTCAGCCTTGCTCCTTTGCAGGTTTTGGCTTCTCAAATGCTTTGTTTTTGCCAAGATGCTGATCATAGAGCTTATTCTTGAAGGATGTGTCTGGTAGCCTTAGGGGAACATGCACTTTCTCTTCAAGGATGGGAGAAGATGCCCATGGGCTAGATGATGCAGAGAGATAAAGTATATCATGAAGTGACTGGTGTTTTAGGAGAATTACATACAATAGAATCACTAAATCGATGTTTACCCTTTCAATCAGCTCAATGCAGGTGGCCAAGTCCATACCGAAGTCAATGAACTCTCATGATAATACCCTCCTTCTTGTACTCCTTTGCTCCAGGACGAACATGGTGTGGTTGAAGAACTGTTGCAGTTTCCTTCATTGGTGAAGTGCTGATGCACAGTTGCTCCAAGGTGTTGAAACTGTGAGGGGACAAATAATCAGCCTGATTACCATAGACAACAGGGAAAGGCTTTGTCATATTTTAATAATGAGTTGCAGTGTATGACGCTTACATCAAAGATTTCAAAGCCGGCAATATCCAGGACACCAATATAGTAGTTCCTCTGCTGCTTAGTGTCCAACATCTGGTTGATACGGATGACCATCCACAAGAACATCCTCTCATAGATGGACTTGGACAGGGCAGTCACTGAGTTACTCACCTGAAGAAGAATGAAAACATTTTTTTTTCTGCACTCTTCTCTATAGTTGTTTTGTAAAATGCTGTGCTACTGTATACCCTATATAGGTATAAAACTTGATTTTTGTGATTAATAGTCAATAAAAACATAACACACTCTAGTAATATCCAATCTCTCCCTGTTTTCCGATGCACCAGGCGCATCCTGTGACAAATACATTCATTACAAACTCCTCCTTCTCACCCATAAATCCCTCCACGCCCTAGCCCCACTATATTTAACGCTCTCTCCTCCACCCATACACTCCGCTCAGAAGGCTGCGGTCCTCGAACTCCGGATTGCTCTCCATCCCCAACACTAAACTGCAGACTTTTGCAGACAGAGCTATCTGTGTCGCAGCCCCCACTCTCTGGAACTCTCTCCCTGCCGAAATCCGCAACGTTACATCTCTGGACAGCTTAAAAAAACTACTCAAACACCCCCTGTTCACTAAGGCCTTTGGCCTCAGTTAATGCTCCACCGTGCCATTAGTGCTGTTTATTTCTATCCTGTTTTGTGCTAATTACTTTTTCTTTATATATATATATATAGATGTGTCATTATAAAAAAAATAGATATTCACTAGGATATTAGAAATGTATACTTTATGTTTACCTGAGGTACAGTCTGTCCCTTGGTGACAAACTCATTTCCGACCTTCACTCTGGGATAGCACAGAGCCTTCAGCATCTCAGCGGAGTTCAGACCCAACAGGTAAGCAACCTTGTCAGCATCTGAAAATGGTTTCATTATTTATTATGTAGTATTGTATATGTGTGTTCATGACAGAACAAACCAGTGTGATTGAGAACTTCTGTTGTTCACTTTGATATGATATCAAATAGTCACCTCTGTGCCATCGGGTTCAGCCTGCTCCTCACGCTGCTTCTGCTTGAACTTCATGTTACCGTGGTGGATCACAGCACCAGTAAACTTGTAGATGCCTATCTTCTCCTCAGCAGTGAAGCCCAGGATATCAATAGCATTCTGTGTTCAGAAGATTAATTTTTTACAAAGTATTTCCACTTTGGAAAATATATCATACACATCAGATGTATGCAATATGTTAAATATTAAAACCTCGATCACTCACATCAGTGGCTTCCAGCTCAACTTTGTCATCAATGCTGGCCACAGTGATCTGACCCATGCTGATCAAGGGGAAGTCGTAGGGGTTGGTTGTGATGAGTGACGCCTCTGAAGATTAAAAACGTAATGAAGATTAAATACAGATTTTCACAAAGAACAATCAGCATATGTTTAAAATCATGCAATCTGTTTACCAACTAGCTCCGGCTTGTGGTTTGTCATCATCTGGTAGAAGATGTGGTAGCCTCTCTCAGCAGGAAGCTGGTATGTCACTCTTGACTTCTCCAGCAGATTCTACAAATGTTGATCATCAGTCACAACCTGGTCAGTCTTGAATTTCAGTCATCTACAATTGCTATGAGGATTTTACTACATGTCTCAATGTCAGCACTGGCCATTGGGGTTTGCTGAAGTTGTGCCTAAATGGATTCTGATGAATTTACCCTGTTTAGAGATAGAAATTGTTGTAATCTCCCACATAACCAATGTCTAACAATACATTTGTCTTGTAAAAAATAACCCCATACTTACAAAGCGAGAAGAGTTGTCATTCCTCACAGTTTTGGCATTACCGTAGGCCCCAGCAGGGATTGCTGCAATAATTCGATCCTCCAGTGACCCCTAGTGATCCAAGTTTTGAAATAAAATTAGAAAATAACCTTCTTCTCGACATATACCTACTCTTACTTGACTCAATGGTGTCATCATAATATACCTTTGATATTTTACTTCCTTCTTCTTGTCTGCTCCTCCTGCCACTGCGATTGTGGCAAAGTACTGATGACACAAGCTTCGTTCACAGTCTCTTCCAGCACCAGATTCCTCCACTGTATGAACACAGACTTATAAGAATTTGCTCAACATATTTGACTCTCAAAAAAGTCAACAGGATATGAACTTACGTGATCAAGACAGACTGGTTCTCCTATCTGTGAACATACAAACCAAAATGAATTAAACACATTTCTTTCAGTGAAACATCATTCTGTATACTCAAATTCTACAATAAGGACATAACAGTGAGCATGTTCTGATAAGCGTTGTCAGAGACGGAGAAGATGTGGGTGGAGCCCATACGCTTCTGCTCCTATAGGTACATTTACAACTTCAGAACGTGACACTGGGAGCCATTTGTGGCAAGCACAGTGGCACAGAACAACCCAGAGTAGGTCTGAAAGTGAACATAGAGATAAACAGTTAATCCCTTGTTTAGTTTTTGATTTCAATATAACTTATTGCACTTTAAAGAAAGTCTTACGTAGATCATCCATGCTGCATAACGCTTTTGAGGAGGTTGTACAGGACAGAGGCTTCATTGCTGAGATGGGTCATCATGGCCATGTCCTCAATTTTGTCGTACTTGGGAGGGTTCATTGAGAATGCCATCTTCTTTTAACCTGCCTTCTCCTGGCAAACAGGACATTGGTTACAATTACAACTGAGAACACATACTTTACTTTCAGTTGAGTCTTACTTTATGATACAAACCTCCTGAGTGTCTAAGACTTTGACGGTGACTTTGGCACCATCTTTCTTGATGATTGTTCCTCTGCCACAGCTTTGACATCGGCCACATAGCAGGCGGCCTTGGCATCAAAAGGTGCGGTTTGAGCCTCAAGTCTCTCCCTCTCTGGCTTACGCAGGTAAATAGCAGCCTTGCCATAAATGGCCATTTCTGCGTCCGTACTCATGGTGGCGGCTTATGTCTGTGTAGAATGTCAAAAAACAAAAATCTTAAACTGATGCCTGACTCTTAATGTGATTTAACACTGACTAAGTGCATCCATACTCATTGAAGATTGTACTTTCATCATTACAAATGGCCTTGGCAGCCTCTCTGTTAGAGCTGCTACCTTAAGTTCATGTAACTGACCAAAAAACTGAGTTAAACTATTTAATTTACTTCAGGACCTGCAAGTGAACATAGGCAACTGGACTTGCTTGAGGTTCTTGAAGGGTTAGTTTCACCTCTCACCAACATTCTTATTAAGTTTAGAAATGAAGAAGCCTCTTGAATGAGAGGTGAAACTTCTTCAAACAACTCAAGCATGTCCAGTTGCCTATGGACACTTGTGTGCGACTTTTGAAGATACCATGACTGAGAGTCTTCACAGACACTTAATAACATATCTCTATTTGATTTTGTCCATTACAAGTGACATGACTTGAAGTAGTTGTGATTAGAGTCAAATTAATCCTAGTTTTGACAAAACTATACAGTTAAATTCAATGTTTCAGACAAAATGGACAACAATAAAAAAGTGGTTCATACCTGACCCTTTCTATGTCAAACGTCTTTTATATTTCACAATCCTGTGGAAATCATAAAACATATTTTTAGTCCTCTATGAAAGTTCATGAATGTTTATCTAAGATTTGTTGATATTGTTGTTTGACTAGTATCAAAGAAATTTCTCATATCTTTATAATATACAATAAATGCTCTAAAGCAGATTGACGATAAACCTACCTCAAGCAGGAGTCTTCAGGGGTCCTCTACCACACACTGCTAGGTTTGATTCCACTCCTTATATTGGTTTCATATTGCGAATGATGCCAAAGTTATAAGGGGGAGATTTCCAAATGTGGTGTTAATAACAGGTACAGCTGTAGTCCTAATTAATACATCTAATATTTTATATGTCAGGGAGGCCAATTCATCTTTTATGAGGCATCTACAGCTTGCCCATATCAGTGTTGCTGCCTTGGCCATGAGTTACATTGTATCAACATTAAAATGCCCTTCAGTACCATTTGTCAGTTGTCATACAGATATGCTTTGGTTTTAATATGCACATGGGCTTCATAGTGGCTTGTTTTTCAGTCATGCTTGACGCTACACTACAAATAATGAAACTTTCAATTAATCTCCAATGAACATTTTGATGTATTTGTGTTTTTTTCATCACTCCTCTTATACATCCTGGTTTACAACAGCTGTTGTTGTCCTCTGCGAATTAATACACAATGTTTTGTGCACAGGATCATCTACTTCACTCAAGCTTTTTATATTTGATTTGTTAAAGTGAAAAAAGGTTTGATTCAGAAGTCCATCATAGTCATTGTCATCAGCAGCTGTTCAAACATGTTGCACCCCGTACCAGACTATTTGTGTGTGACTTTAATTTAATTTGATTCCCTTTAAACGGGTTATGGACAAAATAATGTATTTTCCTTATTATAGTTGGATTTTAGTGGAATGTTTTTTTCAGACTCAACAAGTAATGACCTAAAAACACATATACCTTATAGTAACAACTTTTCAATTCATCTTTTAATGATTTATTATTTGGAAAATTTGTTGAAGTTGAAATAAATACTTATTTTTTGTCATTGTGGATTAAATATATTTAGATGCAAAAATATTGAATTAATTAAAAATAATATTTTCCTTATAAACATGCGATATATCAGTCCTCTATGTTTGGAATATTGTGGTCTGATGCATTAGACTAGATCATTTCATTTCACAAAACATGAGCTCAATAAGTCATCTACCACTCTCACAGACCTGGATTGGAATGCTTGCATCGAATGTGTTATGCTTACAAAGCAGAAGTTAAAAAGGGACACATGCCAAATATGGTAACGGCGACAGCTGATGGTTACATGAGTTTCACATTTGTTGCTGGTGCAGCCATCCTACGTCTCAGGTTCCCATCAGTAAAGGAAGATGTTGAGTTTGCAACCGTACTCAAAATAGTTTGTTAAGTTTTTGGTATTCTGACGACATTTAACAGTTTGGCTCTTTTGTTTATTTTTTCATTAAATAGTTATTTCAATAATGAATAAATGAGTTTGAATAGAATAATTCTAAATAAAAGTTATATGAAATAACTGTGGTTAACAAAATAAATAAAACAAATTTAAGATAGTATTAATATCAACAATAAATTTGAAACATCTTCACAATGAATAAATAATTAAAATTATATTTCTAGTACTTTTGATTAAGTGTAAAAGATATGTTTGTGATATTCACACTCATATGTCAAGCTATTAACACCTTAACTGACTCTGCAGACATAGCAGAGTTCATTTTTGGCTCATGCACATAAGTGGACAGTGAAGGTCACTTCACTGCACTGCTCTGCAGTTGCAAAACACTCGTCTATCATCCAATAAAGTCACATAAAGCTGTAATTTGGAATGTGAAGTCTTCTGTGACAAATTGTTCTATGTTATTGTTTTAAAGGCTGGTCAAGGCACTTTATAACAGCTGTTAAGAGCGGTTGAGGCAGTGTCATATATCATTAGCTCCTTTATCAGGAGAGACTGTTCAGATGATAGATCATGTTTGGCTTTATATGAAGGTTGTTATATTATATGAACTGACAAGTTTGCCTTCTGCCTATGTATTTCATATTAATACAACTTGATTGAATATATTGTTATTAGTTGTATTGTGATTTAGTCTTGCAGCTGAATGCTTTTCGATCAGAGCCAAATATGTTTCCAACGTGTGATTCTGAGATACTAGAGTTTGTTTTGTTGTTAACCCTAGTTTGTTTCCATAAACCTCTTCTGGCCATTCGGTGCTATGAAAAACATTTTGGCTACCCATAACACCTTCACCTCAAATGTTAAACATTGTTTTATAGTTTTTAGTTCCCGTTTAAAATTTGAATTTAACATTTCATAACAGTATTATCTAATTGTGTTATGAAACAATTGAATTGATGTTTCACTTACCAAAATAGTCTAGATCAATTAAGGATTGGAAAAAAATTTCATTTGTTTCCATTTCGACATTACAAACAATTCAAATCTCAAATGAGCTATTTTTTTTTAAGCAAAGACATGAAAGACAGCAAGTTTAGGAGAAACAGTTTATTCTTTATTGTGTCAGCATTTTATCATATTATATGATTCAACAAAGCAAAATCCTCAGTGTGCTTTACTCAGCGGCTTCTTTTCCCTGTAAAACAGATAAATGGTTGGTGTTAGGTAGAGTTTTAATGAATATAATACAAAATAAACATAATTTATAATCTAATCTATCTGCGATTATAAATTAACATATAAAGTAAAGGAATGATGACAGAATTTTTGTTCTTTTGTTACACCAGACCGACAGATATGTACCTTTCCAGAGTCACGGGTCTTGGCTCTCATCTTGTTGACCTGGGACTCTGCAATGTCAGCACGCTCCTCAGCCTCCTCCAGCTCATGCTGGACCTTCCTGCACTTGGACAGGTGGACATTGGCCTGCTCCTCCTGGAAGACAGTACAGGGCAAATGGTTAAATGACCAGCAGATATACTGCACATGAGATATGATGTCATATTGAGTTGTCATTGTTTAAAAATTAATGTTTTGCCCTTACCGCTTCCTCAGCATTCCTCTTGTACGCCTTCACCTTGAGCTGCAACTTGTCAACCAGATCCTGCAGCCTGGAAACGTTTTTCTTGTCCTCCTCAGTCTGTAGTTGAAAATACATAGATTTGCATGTTTTAAAGGGAAGTATATTATTACATTTGCTTGATTTGTACAATACACATTAAATGTCAAAGTGACTCTACCTGGTAGGTGAGCTCCTTCACTCTCCTTTCGTACTTGCGGACACCCTTAACAGCATCTGCTCCACGTCTCTGCTCAGCGTCAATCTCTGACTCAAGCTCGCACACCTTTTGAAAAAAAGACAAATGCATGCACAGTTTAAGTAAAAAGTGTTTTGATGTTTTTTTTTAAAACTTTGTTTATATGTGTATAATTCTAACATGATTCTCTTACCCTAGACTCCAGTTTCTGGAGCTGCTTCTTGCCACCCTTCATGGCCAGGTTCTCAGCCTCATCCAGGCGGTGCTGCAGGTCCTTAACAGCAACCTCCAGGTTCTTCTTCATCCTCTCCAGGTGAGAGCTAGTATCCTGCTCCTTCTTCAGCTCCTCAGCCATCATCGCAGCCTGGAAAACACAATATTTGGTTTAGAAATGTCAAAAAAAACGGTAAGTAGAAAGTATTGATAATAAGTAAAAACTTAAGCGTACATCAGTGATGGCTTTCTTAGCCTTATCCTCTGCATTCCTTGCTTCCTGAACAGTGTCATCAACTTCACTCTGGACCTGAACCAGGTCAGTTTCAAGCTTCTTCTTGGTGTTCAGAAGGCTTGTGTTCTAAAGGATGAAAAAATTAATTGACTTGAGTAATCAACATTTCATGTTGTTTAACGTTTCATTGGTTTTATATATTGAAGTACTGTATATTTGTTCACCTGAGAGTGCAGAAGTCCAACACGCTCACTGGCATCCACCAGCTCCTGTTCAGCGACTTTGCGACCTCTCTCTGTCTGTTCCAGAGCAGCTCTAAGTTCCTCAATTTCAGCCACCATCAGACCGTTCCTGCGATCCACCATACAAGCTTGTTCCTTAAGGTCCTCCTGGGCTCTAACAGCATCATCAAGGTGCAGTTGAGCATCCTAGTGAAATGATAGCAGGAAAATATACGAATGAAACTCAAAATGTACTGTAGGTGCACTCACTATACTGTAGTTTGTACAACAGCAGTATGTCTGACAATACCTTCAGCTGTGACTGCACATTCCTCAGCTGCTTCTGGGACTCAGAAGCCTGGCGATTGGCATGGCTCAGCTGAATCTCCATCTCATTCAGGTCTCCCTCCATCTTCTTCTTGATTCTCAGGGCATCGTTCCTGCTCCTGACCTCAGAATCCAGAGTGGTCTGCATAGAGTCAGTCACCCTCTGGCTGTTTCTCTTGATCTGCTCCATCTCCTCATCTTTTTCTGCCAGCTTCCTGTCCACCTCACCCTTGATCTGGTTGAGCTCCAGCTGAACACGCAGGATCTTAGACTCTTCGTGTTCCAGAGTTCCCTGATGACATCATAGAGTAAGATTTGCGTCCTTACCGTCAGGGCTTTTAGCCCAATATACTGCATTGTCCTAGATTTGTAATATTTTCTCCTCAGAAAATCTCCCTGGATAAAACAAACATACCTCAGCCTCCTCAAGAGCTGTCTGGATCTCAGATTTCTCTGTCTCCACCTGCTTCTTGGACTTCTCCAGCTCATGGATGCTCTTGCCAGTCTCACCAATCTGTTCAGTCAGATCAGAGATCTCCTCTGCAGAAAGAAACATATTATATATCGTCAAGCCTTGAAATGTAAATTATGAACACTAACACAAAATGTGTTGAATATAATCAAAGACAATCAGGTAGGAACTAAAACACAAAAATATTAAGGGGACATAGCATGCAATTCTTTGTTGCTCAAGTTAATGTGGTATTGGCATGTCTACCAACCCAAAACTCTGGAAAAACATGCGTTTGTTATAGTTCCTCTAAGTCAGAAACGTCATCGTCGAGCGCCTGGATTGTGAACAATAGAGTCTCCTGGTCTTGGCCCCCCCTCCCGTCGCCCCTTATTCGGTTTACGGAGCGGAGCAGCTCCACACAGCGCTGCCGGCGCATTCTCTGGTCAGCCCCGATTCACTCAGGCATTGGATCGTTGGGACCGGGAGGCCGCTGCTCGGGGCGACCGGCCCGTGAGCTGATTGGTCGCGCCACAGCAACAGTGTGGACTGCAGTGTTCACACGAGACATTCAAGGTACAACAAAGCGGAGCAGAACGCTGACTTATTGTACAGTCTATGGGGCTGACCAGCGGAATGCCGTCGTGAACAGCCAGCTGTGCCTGGTCTTCCACACTGCCAGCGTGGAAGACTTCAGTGTTCAGCTCTCTATGCGGGTACAGTAGTTCCGCGTTACAGTAGTTCGCGGTTACAGTAGTTACGCGGGTACACGGAGCGGGCTGCAGCGGCGCGCCGTCCAGGGCTGTCAGGCGAGCATTTTCTGGTCAGCCCTAGACTGTATAATCAGCTTCTCTTTTTGTACCGTTGATGTTTGAATGTCACCCCCTCCTTCTTTCTGTCTGTTTGTCTTGAGTGGATGGGCAGGACATTATATGTGATTGGAAAATTAAAACTCCAGGACAACAAGGGGAATACAAGTATGGATGTATTGATAATTTATATCATATAAAATATGTAATTTATATGTTAAAATCATGGGAGGAGGGCTGGCTCATTAGCATTTAAAGGAACAGGCAGTCAAACAGGTCGCTCGGAGGCTGTTTATACAGGAAGTGCTGTTTTATATGATCCTTGTGGTATTTGACCAAGTATGTACAGACATTTCATTAGACCCAGAACCATATCAACTGTGGTAAAATGGATTATGCCCTTTAATACATTATTCCCGTTGTCAGGTGGGAACTCACGTTGCAGGTTCTTGTTTTCACGCTTCATGGTCTCCAGGTGATCCAGAGATTCCTCGTAAGAGTTCTTCATCTTGAACAGCTCAGTGCCGAGAGAACGAGCCTCCTTCAGAGATCCCTCAAGCTCTGACTGACCCTCCTCATACTTCTGCTTCCAGTCTGCCAACACCTAAATAACACAATTTATTGTGTTCAGATAGATATTCAGCAATACAAAGACAAGTAAAAAAACAGTTGTATGAATTGGCCACCTTGTCGAAGTTCCTCTGCTTCTTGTCCAGGTTAGCAGCCAGCCCATTAGCCCTCTCCACATCAATCATGAGGTCCTCCACCTCACTCTGCAGCCTCTGTTTGGTTTTCTCCAGAGAAGCACACTTGGAGTTCACAGCCTCAATCTGCTCCTCAGCCTCCTGAAGACGCTGAGCCAGCTTTTTCCTTTGAAACATTTGCAAATTTTCTCTCAATAAAAATTTCAATATCTTGTAACCTTTTACAGATATTCTTACATATATCAAATTAAATAAAGACACTAAAGTGATGTTGCACAGCTAAATGTACAAAATATATGCAAAGAGAAAATCTGGTAATTTAATTGTTTGAATGTTACTCACTTGGACTCCTCAAGCTCCTCAGTGCGCTGAATAGCATCAGTTTCATACTTGCTTCTCCACTGAGCCACCTCACTGTTGGCCTTGGACATTCCACGCTGCAGCTCAGCCTTGGCCTCCTGCTCCTCCTCAAACTGTTCCCTCAGCAGGTCACAGTCATGGCGGGCTGATTGCAGTCCATGGGCAAGAGCATTCTTGGCCTAGGATAAGAAATATGATTGAATGTGTAGAACATTTAAATCTTATTCAACGAGGCAAGGACACACTGAGAGTTTTCTTACCTTAACCTCCTCTTCAATCTGTCTCTTCAGCTCTTCAATCTGTTGTGTGTAGGCCTGTTTGCCTCTGGTCAGCTGGGAGACAAGAGCCTCTTTCTCTTCAATTTGACGGCTGAACTCACCTTGTGAGAAAATTAAGATCAAACATTAGTTTCTTTTCAGTTTCTGTTTGATCTGTCTTAAACTGAAGATCACTGTCATTTGCATACCATTTTCTGTCAGGAGACGGGCTTTCTGTCCACCCAAGTCATTCGTTTGACGAACATTTTCATCATTCTTGGTCTTCAGTTCACTAAATTGGTCCTCAAGAGTACGGCACATCTTTTCAAGATTTCCCTTGAGAAAAAAGGAACAGAAAAGAAACATTTTATATTTAACACAATTATGCCATTTATTGTTTTTTTAATGTATAAAAAATGCATTTAATACTCTACTATTTCATTTATTTTGTACCTTTGCTTTGGCAACAGCCTCCATGTTGCTGGAGAGGTCATCAATCTCCATTTTGTATTCACTCTTTTCCTTTTCAAGCTTCTGCTTGACACGCTGGAGGTTGTCGATCTGCTCTCCCAGCTCAGCAACGCTGTCAGCCTGCTTCTTGCGAAGAGCGGAAGCAGTGGCTTCATGCTGCAGAGTGGACTCCTCAAGGTCACGACGGAGCTTCTGGAACTCAGCTTCCCGCTTCTTGCTCATCTCAATCTGAGCAGCAGTGGCACCTCCAGCCTCCTCTAGCCTCTCACTGATCTCCTCAAGTTCCCTGGAGAGGTCAGCCCTCTGCTTCTCAACCTTGGCACGAGCAGCACGCTCAGCCTCAATCTCCTCCTCCAGTTCCTCAATACGGGCCTGTTTCAAGTATACGTTTTATTGTTTAATAAACATTCAATGTGAAACACAAAAACCTGAAAGCTTGTTGTGTTGTATTTAAAGCAATATGTTGATTACCTGAAGCTCCTTGATCTTCTTCTGAAGCTGAGATCCCATAGACTGCTCATCCTCAATCTTGCTAAGGAGTTGGCTGATTTCAAAGTCTTTCCTGTGAGAGCGACAAAGTTCATAGTAAGAGTTCATTCATGCTATTGAACATGACTAGAAACATGATGGTTATTTTATAATAGGGAGGGAAACAAAGTTTGGATACTTTTTCCCTTTCTCATCAGACTGCTGCTTGTCATTCTCAAGATCCATGACGGATTCCTGGGCCAGTTTCAGATCTCCCTCGAGCTTCCTCTTGGCTCTCTCAAGGTCCATACGCAGTTTCTTCTCTTGTTCCAGAGAACCCTCAAGCTGAACATTGAGACATTGAGATTGTGAATATTATGCTAAAGAATCTTGTTTTGTCAACCTAAGTGAAAACTTTGTAAACTTACATCATCGACTTGCTGCTCAAGCTTTGTCTTGGCCTTGGACAGAGTGTTGACTTTGTCTTCCTCAGCCTGCAGGTCATCAAGAGTCTGTTGATGAGCCTCCTGAAGGGCTTTCTTCTCCTTGGTCAGCTTAGCAATGCTCTCATCTTGAGAGGCCATCTCCTCTGTCAGGTTCTTAACCTATTTTTGAAGGTAAAATGTTATTAAACACATAGTAACCATGAATTTACTTGATATGCTACACATTTTTTAATTTACAAACCTTGTTCTCAGTGGCATGTTTCTCCTTCTCCACCTTGGCCAATGTAAGCTCCAAATCGTCAATATCCTTCTTGAGCTCAGAACATTCATCTTCCAGCTTTCTCTTCTTAGCAGTAAGCTCAGCATTGATTTCCTCTTCATCCTCAAGTCTCTCAGTTGTTTCTTTGAGTTTGGCCTCCATCTGAATCTTGCTCTTGATAAGTCCCTCACATCTTTCCTCAGCATCTGACAGATTATCTCCTTCCTGTGTCATTGTATGAACACATCAAGTGTGAGCCCATCATTATTTCACCTACAAAACATGAACATTTGCAGGTACCGTCTGAGATTTACTTACGGATGCCACTTGGAGCTGCAGATCGTTCTTCTCTTGCAGAAGAGACACCATCTTCTCCTCTAGTTCCTTCTTCTTGGCCAGGGCAGTAGCCAAGTCAGTTGTCATCTTATCATAGTTTTCCTTCATCTGAGACAGCTCCTTCTCAGTTTCAGCACTCTTCAGCAGAGGCTTGATCTTGTAGTAAACCTTCATCCATGGCCAGTGTTTGACATTCATGAATGAGCGCACGTTGTACTGGATGGTGTAGATGGCTTCCCTGTGAAGGAGAAATTGTTGTCATGAGAATTTTTGCACATTTTTCACCCCATGTCTTTGTGTCCAGAATTTATTGTTTTCAACATACCTCCTCTCCGTCATCTTCACAAACTCCTTTCTCATGAGGTAAGCACGGCAGAGAGCCTGAGTCATTGTGACCAGAGCTGCAAGCTTGTCATCTCTCATCTCCTCAAGGGTACCCAGCAGACCAGCCTTGAAGAACACCTGAATAAACAGAAAATATAAATGAACTTTCAGGTATCCTAAATTGTTAAAGACTCGCAAGGCAAAGATGCTTCATAAATGTACACATAAGATACATGCTTTGAAACTATACCATTGATGAGTAATTTCTCCAGGTACATGGTCCAATTTTGTTCCAAATTACTTCAAACATTTAATAAACATTGAGGTACAATGCTGATTATCAGACAAACAAACAAAATGAATGAGAAAAATCAACTTCATTTGTAATTATACCAACAATAAAAAAAGGAAACATGGTGCTTACCTTTGTGTGTCCAAATCTGTACTGGTCATGATCAACATCAATCGATCCGAGCAGCTTTTCTGAAGCCTTCTTGTTGTCAATGAACTGGCCCTCAGGAATGACACTGGCATTCAATACCTTGTACCTTTGATAAAGAAGTTATTGGTCTCTGTAAGTATTTTTTGTAGTTTGTGACAACATTTTTAAACGTCAAAAATATATCCATTGGTACCTCTGCTTGAAGTCACCATATTGGAGTCTGCTAGGGAAACCTTTTCTGCAGATTCTGATACCCTCCAGCACACCGTTACACCTCAGCTGGTGGATGACCAGGAAGTTCTCCATCAGTCCTATTTTATAAGAGATTTCATAATTACTTTTGTGAATAGTTATACTCCTCATTGAACCAGCACTGAACTGAAACCATACTAACAAAAAAGTAAGCCATTCCCCAAAGAGTTAAAATCTTACCTGGAACCTTTGTCTCATTGGGAATCAGACAGCGCACAAAGTGAGGATGAGTGCTCCTCAAGTTAGTCATCAGCTTGCCCAAGTTTTCCTGTAGATACAAAAGAGTTAGTTAGTTAGTTTGTGTATAATGTAATGTGTGATGTTATTTCTTGGTTTACAATGCCAAAGCTTACCCTAAACTGTGAAGACACAGTCTGCATAGAGCCACCCTTCTTCTTGCCTCCCTTCTTTGTAGCCTCTGTTGATCATTTCAAGTAGAATTATTTTCGTGAGAAACTGAATACATACATACATTTAATAAAGAGTAATACAATATTAAAATATGTTTTAATTGACCAGTTAATTGTGTGTCATACCCTCAACAACAGGGGGATACAGGAGAGCCAGCAGTTTCACTGAGGACTTCTGGTACAGCTGCAGAACAGACTCATTCAGTGGGTCCTTGTTCTTGTCCAGCCAGCCACCGATATTGTAGTCCACTGTACCAGCATAGTGCACCAGGGAGAAGTGGGCCTCAGCCTTGCCCTTTGCAGGTTTTGGCTTCTCAAATGCTTTGTTTTTGCCAAGATGCTGATCATAGAGCTTATTCTTGAAGGATGTGTCTGTAGCCTTAGGGAACATGCACTCCTCTTCAAGGATGGAGAAGATGCCCATGGGCTAGATGAAAGTGCAGAGAGATAAAGTATATCATGAAGTGACTGGTGTTTTTTAGGAGAATTACATACAATAGAATCACTAAATCGATGTTTACCCTTTCAATCAGCTCAATGCAGGCGGCCAAGTCCATACCGAAGTCAATGAACTCCCAGATAATACCCTCCTTCTTGTACTCCTCTTGCTCCAGGACGAACATGGTGTGGTTGAAGAACTGTTGCAGTTTCTCATTGGTGAAGTTGATGCACAGTTGCTCCAAGGTGTTGAACTGTGAGGGGACAAATAATCAGCCTGATTGCTCATAGACAACAGGAAAGGCTTTGTCATATTTTAATAATGAGTTGCAGTGTATGACGCTTACATCAAAGATTTCAAAGCCGGCAATATCCAGGACACCAATATAGTAGTTCCTCTGCTGCTTAGTGTCCAACATCTGGTTGATACGGATGACCATCCACAAGAACATCCTCTCATAGATGGACTTGGACAGGGCAGTCACTGAGTTACTCGCCTAACAGAAAAGAAGATGATATTTGTTTTGACTGAAGCTGCATTGATTGTAAGTTTTTTGGACACTTCCCATAACAATCTTTAAATCATTAATATTACCTCACTATTTATCTGTCTTGGCAAATTAATTCGCAAGCGGTTGCCTGTTACATAAATTTTGGATATTTCCCTTCCCTTATTAACCTTTCACATTATTTATACTTATTTTATCCATAATTAATGCATCTTGAAATTCAGACCACCAATCAAATTAAAATAACGCCTATCTGTATCATGTTTAATGAGATAAATGAGATTAACTAAATTTGAGTTTGAATTAATTTCGTGAAAAAAAATGTATGCGATATTCATTCACTTAATAATACACAGCACATATGTGCATAATTGTTAAATGCATAATTACATCTTTTTTGAATAAGTCCAAATATAACAAATTTGAAAACACAATTATAAAAGTTAATTTCAAAATGCAACCCAATGAAACCAGTGTGACTCCTTTACCTGAGGTACAGTCTGTCCCTTGGTGACAAACTCATTTCCGACCTTCACTCTGGGATAGCACAGAGCCTTCAGCATGTCAGCGGAGTTCAGACCCAACAGGTAAGCAACCTTGTCAGCATCTGAAAATGGTTTCATTATTTATTATGTAGTATTGTATATATGTGTGTTCATGACAGAACAAAACCAGTGTGATTGAGAACTTCTGTTGTTCACTTTGATATGATATCAAATAGTCACCTTCTGTGCCATCGGGTTCAGCCTGCTCCTCACGCTGCTTCTGCTTGAACTTCATGTTACCGTGGTGGAGCACAGCACCAGTCATCTTGTAGATGCTCATCTTCTCCTCACCAGTGAAGCCCAGGATATCAATAGCATTCTGTGTTCAGAAGATTTCTTTTTTACAAAGTATCTCCACTTTGGAAAATACATTCATAAGATCACTTTAGATATCATACACATCAGATGTATGCAGTATGTTAAATATTAAAACCTCGATCACTCACATCAGTGGCTTCCAGCTCAACTTTGTCATCAATGCTGGCCACAGTGATCTGACCCATGCTGATCAAGGGGAAGTCGTAGGGGTTGGTTGTGATGAGTGACGCCTCTGAAAATCAAAAAAAGTTTAGTTGGAGTTTTTCACAGTATAACTCTTTTGTACATTTACAATTGTGCAGGTCTCAATCTGCTTACCAATCACCCCCGGCTTGTGGTTTGTCATCATCTGGTAGAAGATGTGGTAGCCTCTCTCAGCAGGAAGCTGGTATGTCACTCTTGACTTCTCCAGCAGATCTACAAATGTTGATCATCAGTCACAACCTGGTCAGTCCTGAATTTCAGTCATCTACACTTGCTATGATGATTTTTACTTACATGTCTCAATGTCAGCACTGGCCAGTTTGCCAGTTGTGCCGAAATGGATTCTGATGAATTTACCCTGTTTAGAAGATAGAAATTGTTGTAATCTCCCCACATAACCAATGTCTAACAATACATTTGTCTTGTAAAAATAACCCCATACTTACAAAGCGAGAAGAGTTGTCATTCCTCACAGTTTTGGCATTACCGTAGGCCTCCAGCAGGGGATTGGCTGCAATAATCTGATCCTCCAGTGACCCCTATGATCCAAGTTTCGAAATTAAATCAGAAAATAACCTTCTTTCTCGACATATACTCTACTTTACTTGGACTCAATGGTGTCATCATAACATACCTGATACTGTTTTACTTCCTTCTTCTTGTCTCCTCCTCCTGCCACTGCGATTGTGGCGAAGTACTGGATGACACGTTTCGTGTTCACAGTCTTTCCAGCACCAGATTCTCCACTGGGTATGAACACAGACTTATAAGAATTTGCTCAACATATTTGACTAAAAAAAAAAGTCAACAGATATGAACTTACGTGATCAAGACAGACTGGTTCTCCCTATCTGTGAACATAGAAACCAAATGAATTAAACACATTTCTTTCAGTGAAACATCATTCTGTATACTCACAAATTCTACAATAAGGACATACCAGTGAGCATGTTCTGATAAGCGTTGTCAGAGACGGAGAAGATGTGGGGTGGAGCCTCCATACGCTTCTTGCCTCTATAGGCACTTACAACTTCAGAATCGTACACTGGGAGCCATTTGTAAGGGTTAACAGTGGCACAGAACAACCCAGAGTAGGTCTGAAAGTGAACATAGAGATAAACAGTTAACTCCATGTTTAATTTTTTGATTTCAATATAACTTATTGCACTTTAAAGAAAGTCTTACATAGATCATCCATGCTGCATAACGCTCTTTGAGGTTATACAGGACAGAGGCTTCATTGAGATGGGTCATCATGGCCATGTCCTCAATTTTGTCGTACTTGGGAGGGTTCATTGGAGTGACGTCATCTTCTTTAACTGTCCTCTCCTGCAACAGGACATTGGTTACAATTACAACTGAGAACACATACTTTACTTTCAGTTGAGTCTTACTTTATGATACAAACCTCCTGAGTGCCCAGGACTTTGACGGTGACATTGCCACCATCTTTCTTCATGATTGTTCCCTTCAAGTACAGCTCTTTGGCATCGACCACATAGCAGGCGGTCTTGGCATCAAAAGGTGCGGTTTGAGCCTCAAGTCTCTCCCTCTCTGGCTTACGCAGGTAAATGGAAGCCTTGCCATAAATGGCCATCTCCGCGTCCGTACTCATGGTGGCGGCTTATGTCTGTGTAGAATGTCAAAAAACAAAAATCTTAAACTACACCATTGGCAAAGTGCATTGTTTATTTTTTTTACTGAACTGTTTACTTTTCTATTGCAAATAATGTATTTTCATAACTACAGATTGCCCTCGGCTTGGTACAGGTTTTTAAACTTGTTAACACTAACCATTACATTGGTTTTATCCAAACTGGATGAATAACATCTGGGGCCATTGACAAACTGACTAATACACACCTTCCCTGTACATATGTAAAAAAAGTCAATCAATCAATTGTAAAAATTCATACATACCTTCCCCTTTCCCTTTGAGAAAATAGTGCTATATTCCAGAATCCTGTCAAAAAGGTAGTATTTTAGAGCAGGACATGAAGAAAACTGAACAGTACAAAATACAATATAATCAAATATAATCAAATATTAACAAAGTTAAAAGGAAGAAACAGCCAAAAGCACAGTGTGCACTGGATAATAACTTAATACATCTTTGCACTTTTACATGACATATATTGTAAACTAATTTATAATATGAGGATTACATGTGAATGTTACAACACTCAATAGTAGATGTCTTCACCAGAGATAGGAGCTTCACCAGTCCACAAACTCCTAAGGTATCTGCAGGGCCCCTTATATACAGTCCCGTTTGCTTGCAAAGCAAAGGTCTAAGCTTGCCCCCCCTCCAAATACGGTTAGACTGACAGATGAGTCTTGAGACATTTGAATTATTTTGGGGTCACTAAATTTGGGAGAATCACTTTCTAATGTGACTTTTGAATTATTTTCAAACACTCAAACATATATACTGTATTCATACATTGATAGTAATGGATTAATGGTTTCATATAAATACCTTAACCTTAAGGTATGAACAGCTGTAAGATTTGTGTGTAATATAGCCCAATAAAATGTTCTGGGTTCACTAGGGATATTTTAAAAGTTATGTTGTTCACTTTGAAGTTTCAAAACATGACACATAAATATTTTTGCATTATTTGATACTGTGATGAAACCTTGGAAACCAATTAAGCTTTTAAATGGTTAATTATCATGTCCTTTGCTTTAAGGTTTGAGTTATGTGGTGAGTTTATAAGACGTTAGGAGAAATGCAAACATGTTGTTAAATTTAATAGCTGCTGTTCGTAAAGAAAAACACATGGTGGAGGGGGGTGACAGGTTTGTGGGTGTTGCTGTCTGATGAGCGGATGCAGCTGATGTTTCTCTGCTTGTACTTGTTTGATCATTTCTTGTTCTGTTGAGGTCGGGAACAGATTATTTCCTTTTCATAGATTAGAGGTAAAGTTTGGTTTGTACTTGTTTTGACATAATGCTGCATTTCATCGACAAAGTAAATGTCCAGTAAAAGCAGGGATTTTTAGAAAGCAATCAATGCTCCATTGAAGTTTAAACCAGTATTTTTCTCTAAGAAAAATCTTAATCATTTCCTCTGAATAGTATGAATACTATGAATTGAATTTTAATCAAATTGTTATTGGGATCTTTACTGTTCACATGAACCCAGTATGTATTATGTGACATTTGTCAGATTACTTGGGGTCCAGCACATGCTATGTTTCTTTGAGCTACATTTTTCAGGGGCCCTCTGTCATAATCCATCATGTAACTTGAGCAGTTGCAAAGTATGGGGTTTAATGAAGTTGTCTTGTCATGAAAGAGTAAGAGGGTGCTGGGCTTACTCTGAATTGGTTGAATGCAGTTTTAAGCAATATCTAAAGTTTAGTGAGGACAATGATTGTTTTCACTTGGGTGCCAACAAGTAAATGAATTAAATATATCTGTATTAATATTTAATTTTAATGAATTATTTGAAAACATGTAGGTAATAATCCAAACGCAAATAGATGAATACTTAGAAAATAAATGTCAGTTGCGAGGTTAATACTACAAGTTGTAGAGAGTCTGACACAATTAGTACAGGGATGCTAGGTCGAAAAGCATGTGTACTAAGATGTTTTACTAGCTGCTCTTCAGTCAGCCCAGAAAACCCAGTTGTCACTGAAAAAATCAGTGTCATCAGTCGATGACGGTTTTAAAATTGGGTAAGTTAGTTTTAGGATATTTTTTGTGATGTTCCACAAGGAAGACAAATCATAAGGATGGGTATCGCCTGTTTGTAAAAGTGTGTCTGGGATGAGTCAAAATCCATTTGAAACAATTGTTATTGTAATAAACATTACATCTCTTCGTTTAGGATCACCTAAGATTGAGCATGCTGCATCTATCCAAATACGCCTGTTCAATGTAATGAGATAGGTGTCAGGACACTAAGAATAAAGGTGGGAACTGGGAGGTCAGAGGTTAGGTGGTGTTGTGCCACTGTGTGAGGTGGGAGTTTTGAGGCACAAGGCAGTTGCTAAGGTTTTTGTAAAACAACAGGCACCAGCTCTTTTCTGGGTCATGGTCCCGTACTGGCACATGACAGACAACCAGTCTCCTTGCTCTCTCCCTCCTTCTCTGATAGATATTCCTGTTTTACAGTAAGAGCTGTTTATTTAAACCACACTAATTCAATTATTTAATACTTACAGCTCAATTATATGAATCCATGTCCAGAATGTACCTCACACACTTGTACAGGCTTCAGTAAGAATCATTGTCTGAGCCATGCAGGTTCATTGGTTTCCATGTACACACAATCAAGCGCTGAGCTCATCATTAGCGAAGGGGCCTTACCAAACGTTAATCTTGTTTGCACAAGTTATTATCAAGTTACTATAGCACAAGATATTTATTGAAGAAGATGTTTGTGTTTTATTGTTGCACCTGCATGTCACACAATGAAATCGTTGTTGCTCAGCTGGAAGGACTGTTTCAATCATAAAACTTGAGAAATTTCCTCTTAAAAGCTAAAAACGTGTTTATTAACTCACAATTAGTGCACAATGTATTTATCTTGTGCACACAAGACAATGAAGTTGTGCACACGAGATCTAGTTTTTACTAGATCGTTGTCTTTTGCGCACAAGATAAATAAATTGTGCACTAATTGTGAGTTATTAAAGACATGACGGCTCCGGCAGAACTAATGGCAGTTTTGTTTACGCAAAAGCGAAACCAAAAGTCCTCTGACTTGGTTTCGTTTCACAATAATAGACCGTGGCTGCAGAGAGATGCGGTGAACGACACCAGCTGTCGGTAAGTGTCGATTTTACGATAACTTAACTACTGTGAATTTAACCCAATAAACACAAATGCGTCGTTGTGTTCACCACGAAATGTGTTTGTGCGGATTTACGGTGTGAAGACTCCGCAGACTCCGTGTCCTTAAATGACCTCGGTTCGCTGAGGCTTTGGGGACACGATGGAGGAAATGCACAGGAAACATAAACGCCCTCTCTCTTTGAGTTTTAACATAAAAAACATTTATACCGAAGAAACGAGAAGTTTAATGATGATTACAGCGGTGAAATACAACATGTGCGCAACATATAATAAAAACTCAGGAAACATGCGTTCAAAACAAATGCACATGCACCTTATTCTATGTCAGAAATAAACTCTTTAAACACTGAGAATACACACACACATAATATGATTAAGTACACGATGATAAATATATACTGTGTGATAATATATTGTCATTTAGGCAGATTTAACGTATTATTATCTCCTATTTATATGTATGGATAATATAATGCGTAAAACTATCATTAGTGTAATATGAGTCTATTTCTTTATAATTACTCTTTCACTTTCACATTTTAATTCAATATTGTGGCTGAAAAAACACAACGTGATATCTAAGCCAATGGAAACATTTGGCAATTTGATGTCAATGAAAAAGGAGAAACGTTTTAACTGTTATTAATGAAAGCAAATATGTGCTGCAAGTCATTGAAGGAGGCAAATTATATGCGACTGAACATGAGGGTCTTCAAGAAGTAAATAACTCAGATTTAATAATTGTCGACGTCTACAGATGAATGATTCATACCCATGAATCCAGTGTGCAAACTGTGAAGTGTGTGTGTGTGTTTTATTGACTTATAGGGACTATATGAAGTCCAGGTAGATCTCCGGTCAGTTTAGACAGGTGTTTATTCTTCCACCCACTCAAGAAGATGTTGACTTTATATATTTGAATTAGATGTTAAAGTTCAATGTAATGGGTCCCTTTTAAGGAAGTGTTTTCTATCATGTTGAGTTAGTGTGAATGAATCAAGAAACGTCACAGTGATTTGATTAAATATTTTGTGTGTTTAATGCATGAGTTTAACTTTATTTGAACATTAAACTTATGCAATAAAGTTACGTGGAACTTAAATATGTAATTGAAATACATAAAGTCAGTATTTTAGGCAGAAAAACGTTTGAGGCGAATTGTGTGTCAATTTGTTTTGTGCTTGTGTCCATGTGTCCTTGTTTTGTGCCTCAGCTGATGGAGTCTGACCATGGATGAGAACCTTGACCCTGGCGATGAAAATGTAAACGTCGTCTTGGCTCAGGAATCCTCCGAACTGTTCCACATCCTCAGCAGTCAGTCGCCCGACATCATAAAGAAGTTGTGCCAAATGATGCCTGGTGGTGCGACGTGGAGCGTTGGTGCTCAGCTCGAAGCCCCCCCTCGCTCCTCTGCAGCAGGTATCAAAGATGCGTTGGACTATTTCAGCACGGCCAAGGCCGCGGATTGCCGCAACTTCCTCCAAATCATGTGCATCCTGTGTGAGAATATCCCCATGCGCCTGGAATCTAGGCTAATGTCAGCGGCTGGATATGCAAATAGTGAGTATGAAATGAAGATTCAAATGTTGAAAGGTTAGACTGTTGTGAGAGCATCAGTCTGTGTTAAGGTGGCCTTTACATGCAGGACTGTATCACACAGCCAATTCAGCTTTCAAAATAAAATGTAGTTTACCTGGTAGATGACACAAATTTAATACACTGTAATTAGATATAAGAAATTCCTGATTAGCATTCACCCATTAATTTTCCTTGTATGTTTGAAAAACAACAAATAATCTCTGAATGCTAATTGCAAAATATTTGTCTCTACTGTAACTGAGCCCCAGTACAATGAAGACAGTTTCTATTTAATTATTGTTTTAATATTTAAAATTCTTCTATGCTCTTTATTCGATAGCCAGTAAATGCTCAACAGCAGATGTAGTCAGACAGAAATGCTAAAGTGGAAAAGTGAAAGTGAAAAGGTAGCTGTCTTATAACTTTTTTTGTTCTTTCACTTTGGGAATCCCCAATATTTCCATTTTTTTTTTTTTTATTTATAGACAATTTAGAATCTGAAATTGAGAGTGTAAGAGTACAAAACATGTCAAACTCTTGCAGTGCTGTAGTCTTTTTGTATTTATTTTCTAGTATTGCTCTGTATTTTATGTACTGTGTGTCTTCTATGTGTTTTTTTGCACTATAGACGTTTGTGAAAATTCCAGCCCCAGTGTAACAAATGAGGAGTCGTCCTCGTCGCATTCAGAGCCGCAGCTTATCAAACGCCCACGGATCGGTAGAACATTCACACCGCACCTCAACCATGTTTCATTACAGCCACATTCACAAGCTAACCTGGCAAAATGTCACTGACTGATTTAAATCCATGGAATTTTAAAGAGGATTGAATATGGTGTAGAGGAACCAGCTGTGTTATCACTTTGTCAGAGTGGAAATTATAGTAATGTAATTAAAAATGTCAGCAGAGCACAATGAACACAACACTTACTAACGTTTGTTTGTGAATTGTCAAACTTGTGAAAAGATGTTTTCTTAAAATAAAGTCTGAGTGATGAGTTAGCAGAGTGAGAGACGGAGACACAGAATTGTGTCCTGAGCTGCCACCAACATCGGGACATAACCGTAAAACTGCAACCTGAGTTTGTTCAAATAGTAAAAACCGCAAGAGAAAGTTGCCTGTAAAAAAAGGCGTGTTAACTATGTTTCTTTTACTGGGTATTAAATTACTAGGGTTAACCAGATCTCTTGTTAAAATGCGTAACCAGAACCTGATGAAGTGTTTTGTTGGTGTTTAGAAGTTACTTCATTCCTCAAGCACACACGCCGACATTTCCAAATTAAACAATAACAATGAAGAATTCTTCTCAAAGAAATTGCCCTCTGCAAATAATGTGTATTTTTAATGTACTACAGACTACTGGGAGCAGTACATTGCTGCAGTGATGATTTTACTGCTGAGGAGGTGGGAGCGACTGAGTGAGGCCCTTGTGAAGGACGTCCAGCTGGAAAACGTGTGGGTCAACCTCAGGACGGCAACCAGAGGCAGGGACAGACCTGATCAAACCCCGGGACCGACAGACAGAGGGAGCAGAACACCAGGTCCGCACGACTTCCTCTCAAGTGTCTGATTCATTTATTTGATTATTATCTAGTTTGAATTAAATTTTCATTTAAAAATATAGCTACATGTATCTCATTGAACTGAATACAAAAATTAAGAGCGTGAATGAGAAAAAAGTAGTGGTGCACCGATGTATCGGCCATATATCGGTAGCGGCCGATATTTGCCTCGTTTACTGCTATCGGCGTATCGGTAATAAACTTGACTTTCACCGATAACATTGGCCGATGTTCATTGGTATGTTTTCTGCAGCCTGCCAATCTGGCATCCAGATTATGGTACACTGACGCGGGTTTACACCGGGCGCTGAAGCGCCGCGCAGCGCAGCGCCAAGAAAACCAGGCGCCTCCCATCCACCCCCTGTTAAACCTTTGTGCGGTTCACATGGGCTGCGATGCGCCGCGCCAGCGCCTTCACCGATGGTTTCGGCATGCGACGGCGTATCCGCCAGGAAACAGACTGAAAAATGATTTTAAACGATATAAATGACATATTTTATATGATATAAATGATCAAATATGCATCCCATACTTTGTATTCCCCTTCTGTTGTCCTGGAGTTTTAATTTTCCCAATTTTCCCAATCACATAATTAAATGTCCCCCTCTGCCCATCCACTACAGCCACACAAGCAGTCATATAGATAAAAAGAGAGAGAGGGCTAAAGGCTTGCTTGGAGAATGCGTCATTTACCCCCGACACCCGACATTGAACAGGTTACATACAACCACAAGCGGAGAATCGCGGGCTGACCGGCGCGGAGAAATGCGGGTCCGGTGTGCACATGCGCAACAGGTACTACATACAAACAGCAGAGACAATGTCGGCAGCGTCGGCTGTGTGGGATTTCTTCACTGTCTCAGAGATTTGCAAGACATGTTCAGCCGACATTTCAAGAGGGGGTAATACCACCAAGGATTTCAACACCACAAATCTGAAGGCTCATTTGAAAAGCAGACACATTCAAGTAATAAACAAATATCGGTATCGGCTATCGGCTAGATTGTTGTTTTAAATATCGGTATCGGCCAAGAATTTCCATATCGGTGCATCCCTAGAAAAAAGCATTTTCTATGTTAACTTTCCTAATCATTTATAATAAAATGTTGTTGTCCACTAACTAAACACATTTCCTTCACTGAACTCAGAGCCTGATGGAGATTTTGGGTCTTTGGAGTCCAGAGTGACACTGGAGACCTTCCTCCAGGGATGTGCAGGAAAAGTGACGGTCCTCGTTGGCCCGGCTGGATCAGGAAAGACTCTGCTGACGTCTTGTTTAGGTCGGCAGTGGGCACTCGGTCTTGTAAGTTAAAATACTTCCCCACTATTTAATAGAGTTATTTTTTGTAGATATTTGCATTATGACGGATAATCTGTGGTTTGGGGCTGGGGCAGATTAAATTATTATTGTTAAGAGGGAGAACAATTGATCGATCGATACTTAATTGTCAGATACGTGTGAAACATGTCATCAGCAGCAGCTCCATTCCCCAGAGGAGAGCATAGAGGCGAGAGCTTGTGCTGGGTGAAGAGTGGTGGGGTGTATTGACCAGCCGCCCCTTTGACAGTATTCTATCCTCTCGCTGACCTCCTGCCTTACCTGTGTTTCTGTCCTCTCTTTCATCATCCAGGGCCCAATCCCTTCATCCCGCCTGTTTGTCCTGTTAGAGTTTCGTCTGCTCAACCTCTTGTCCAGCCCTCTCTCCCTGTCTGAGCTGCTGTTCCAACACTACCTCCCTCCAAAAGGGGGCGACGAGGAAAAGGTATGGGTTCAGCCATACCAGAACAATACCTTCATAAATCAGGACTTTTCTGGCGTTAAATGCTAAATTTATTTTCATTTGGTAATTTTCCTTTATTTGACAGTTAGTGTAGAGAGACCGGAATATGGGGAGATAAGGGACTATGACATTGGACTAAGCACCTCCGGCTGAGAGCAAATAATATATGCTGATGAAACTGTTGTCATGAGAATCCATCACTTGTTAGAACAATGTCTTCTCTCTGGAGGACGTCTGTGAAGAGCTGCATCAGCAGATATCACTCAAAGCTTTGCTTTGTGAGGCATTTTTCTGCTTTACTAGTAAACCACACTGATTTAAACAACTGTTACTAATGAATAACAGACACTAACACTTGTCATTGAGGTGAGCTAATGCTTTTTTTCTAACCGTCTGCATATATTCTCTGTTTGGGCAGAGAGCCGTTGTGGATTACCTCCTTTCCAATCCAGAGCAAAGCTGTTGGGTGCTCGATGGCTACGATGAGTTTTACAGCAAACTCACCAGACACGAGGTGCCGGGAGAATGGTTGGACCCAGAAAGCCCTTTGCCTGTCGCCAACCTCATCTCAGCATTATTATATCGTCAGCTTCTCCCAGGATGCACTGTGCTGGTCACCTGTCGCGTACGTGATGTCATGGATTTGAACGACGTATCGGATAAATTGGGGCAGCTGATGGGATGGGACTGCCATCAGATCAAGGAGTATGTGGACAACTTCTTTGGAGTGAAAGGTAAAGAATGTTCATGCTTTTACATTGATGAAGTTATATTTGTTATTCTGTATAATTCATACAGAGACAGATTCATGTAGGTTAATTATACCTATTATTATAATATATAATTTAAACTGTCTGTCCTGTAGAGATGTGTTCTTGCAATCTCACATACACAGGCTTCCTCTTTATCACACACACACACTCACAGCTCTATTACTGGTTTTATTTCCGTCTCTCTCAACTGTGACTGCTCCACATCTCTTTATAATGAGAGTCTGTTGCAGCTGCTGTAAGTGGCATAATGTTTTCAGTTTGTCCGTCCGTCCCTTTCTTGTAAACACAATATCTCAGAAGCAAGTTGTTCCCTCGGACTCGAGGATGAACTGATTCGAATTTGATGGTTAAAAGTAAATTTACCTGGAACCTAATAAAACACATTTTTGGCCATTACTCAACAAAATTTCACACAAATGTCTAATAAGATAAAATTATGAAGTGATGACATTTAATGCAGTTTATTCAATACCTTCAAAATCTTAATTACGTTAATAGACTATTATTTTAAACTGCAAACAAACACTTTATAAATGGTGTCCGGTTACATAAGGTTTTTAAAAGTTAACCTCACACCTTGCAAACAATCAGAGAACAGATATTTCTGTGACCTCAGTATAATACAGTATATTCATGCATAATGACTAACAATTGTGTAAATAGTAGGCATCAACATTTTTAGGGGGGATGGCAAAACAGACAGTTTAAATTTAGTGTGGCTGACCTCAGCTTAAAATCAGACGGGACATGAGATACCCGAACAAAAAGAAGAGGAGGCTCAGGCAGATCTCTGTTTAAAATCTATCTTGAGTTTCTCTGAGTTGAAACTAATTTCTCGCTCATCTCCAAAGGTGACTCCACAGACAGAGTCCTTGGATTGCAGGCTGCAGACCTCCTCCTTTCCAGCCAACACCTCCTGTCCCTGTCATACCTCCCAGCCCTCTGCAACATCTGCTGCATCTGTCTGAAGCATCTGCTGCTGGAAGGTAAAGAGTCAGGAACAACAACAATACATTCCAGAGAAGAAGAGGGAGGAAACGAGACAAGAAGAAAAGGTACAGGACTGGAACCAAGAGGAAGAGGAGGAAGAGAAGACTTCGCCACCGATGGGACAGATGACAGAGACCAGCCACCCCCCACACAAGTCCTGATACCCGCCACTCTCACCCAGGTCTACCTCAATGTTCTGTGTGCATTTCTGAGCCGTGACCCTGATGAAAGAGGAAAAACTGTCAAAGCAAAGACCACGAAATCCTCAAAATCTCCACAGAGGTGCAGACCAAGTAGAGTATTTATACTGTTTCACACCAACAACATGTAACACATAATATTAATTTCCCCTTAGTCTTAAAACAAAAAGGGTAAAGAACAAAGTTGTAAAGAAGTATCACATTATCTTTGAGTTTAAATCCAGTTCTCACTTTCATATAATTACATGATTTATTAAAGTGCTGTAATAGGTTAAGTTGAATTTGTTTGCTGTGTCTTTGTGCAGAACTGTCCGTCGGCTATCCGCTCTGGGTCAGTATCGATCAGAGTTATGTGAGCTAAGTCGATTGGCCTGGAGAGGTTTAGAGGAGAGCAAGATCCTCTTCTTGAAAGAAGATGTTCCTCACAATGTTTTGGATTTTGCCATCAGGACCGGGCTCCTCTCACAGGTCAGACTCATAATCTTCATTCATTTTGTGCTTGTGCTGCAGAGTTTCCTGCGAAATGAGAGGCTGATCGTTCTTGTTGAAGGACGAACTGAAGTGTGTTTGGCTTATAGTGTACCGTGTTTGTTTTATGACTTGGTTTGTGTCAAAACAAGGAATTTCGAACACTTTGTTTTGTTTAACATTCAAAGAGTTTAATTACTCTACCATGGCCAAATAGTTTAGTAGCAATGTGGAATATCTGCATGAGGCTGTAGCATTAATATCGAAGCCTGTGGACACATCTTATAACACTTAAATACGCAAAAGATCTGTATTAACCCAAAGAACTTTACTTTCAGCCTGTGGCCAGTTCTACATTTACTTTAACGTGACTGATGAACAATAAAGACAAAGATTAGATCGTAACTTTCTTCAAGTCCATCTTCACAGAGCACACATCACAATAAATAACTGGGTGGTCGCTGTCTTCCTGGAAGGTGGAGCTCGGACTTGACAACGGGACGCCTGCCTACTGTTTCATTCATCTGACAATACAGGAATTTTTGGCTGCACTCAGGATCATGACCAGTAACGATGTCAGTGACAAGCAGCTCATGAAAAGGTGAGGAAATGAATTCAAGGAAGACAAATGGAGAAAGACCCTGTGAGTCTTCCTCCAAGGAGCTTTCAAGCCGTCCCTCTTGTAGTGAAGGTCTGGGCTCTATTTTAGTGACCAATGACCTGCACTGTGCCTGATGTGTGTTCAGTCAGTTACAACTCCGCCTCCCTCCATGTGAACGAAAGGGGAAAAAGATTCCCGGATCCACGCGTTTATTCAGATCCCATATTCCTCCAAAAACCTAATAAACAAACAAACAAACCACAATAAAAAGTCCTTTGGGAATTATTGGGAATACATGTAAATTTACACAATCAGTAAAACATTATTATATAATTTATGTCCATTTCCGTTCAAACAGACCTGGTTCAAACTGATTTTGAATTACATGTATGACTCATTTTTCCTTTCCCTCCCCTGAATGAGGTCTGTTTGCACTTGTGTTACATCTTTGTGCTGTTCGATCTTTGCTGGTCACAAAGCCTCAAATGGACAAGGAATTCAAATCAGGTCAGGTAATTAACACCGTGTCGCTGCGCTGCTTACATGAGCCTTTTCTCCGATAATAAAAATAGACCCTCGTAGCTTAAACTTGAAATATGACCCTATCAATAACAAGTGAATAGTAAAAAAAAACACAAAACCATTTCAAGAGTGTCTTAACCAAATTTCAAAATGGCAACTCAATCTGCGTGTGTGCTGTGACATTTTTGGACGATCAGGGCATTAACACCAGCAGAGGGGGTGTAATAGATTTTGACCATATAAAGTCACGCTGTATTCCAGGAATACATTTCACATGGAAGCAATGTAAGATGTGTAAGTTGAGTACACTGAGACGTGAATTACCCTTCTCCCTTAAAGGAGATCAGCAGGGGATTTCCTGTAGGGGAGGGGGGGCTTTGGAAGTATGGGAGGTTGTAGTGAAATTGAGATGTGAGTGTGATGCAGCACGAGGTATCCAGTGTCAACCAGTAAAAGCCGTCCTGTCGGCCTCCAGTATAAATACCAGTCTCCCTTCTTCTCTCTGTCTAATATTGCTTAGAATACTGTGGGGCTCCCTAGAAAGACTTTAGCGTGTGTTGTGTTCCAGAGACTGTTAGAACTAGGGATGCACCGATATGGAAATTCTTGGCCGATACCGATATTTAAAACAACAATCTAGCCGATAGCCGATGCCGATACCGATATTTGTTTATTACTTGAATAATATGAAAAACAGAAAAAGTGACAAGTGTAACTTTAGATGCCATGTTGAAATCCTTGGTGGTATTACCCCCTCTTGAAATGTCGGCTGAACATGTCTTGCAAATTGCTAAACGGCGATCTTTCTCTGAGACAGTGAAGAAATCCCACACAGCCGACGCTGCCGACATTGTCTCTGCTGTTTGTATGTAGTACCTGTTGCGCATGTGCACACCGGACCCGCATTTCTCCGCGCCGGTCAGCCCGCGATTCTCCGCTTGTTGTTGTATGTAACCCGTTCAATGTCGGGTGTCGGGGGTAAATGACGCATTCTCCAAGCAAGCCTTTAGCCCCCCCCCTCTCTCTTTTTATCTATATGACTGCTTGTGTGGCTGTAGTGGATGGGCAGAGGGGGACATTTAATTATGTGATTGGGAAAATTAAAACTCCAGGACAACAGAAGGGGAATACAAAGTATGGGATGCATATTTGATCATTTATATCCTTTAAAATCATTTTTCAGTCTGTTTCCTGGCGCGATACGCTCGCTCGCACTTCGAAACCATCGGTGAAGGGCACCACTAGTTAGAACCCTTCCCAAGTCACATGTTGAATTAAATGAATTAAAAATCTTAACGCTAAACACAAAATTCCCTCAGTCTAAACCACCAACTTTGACTCATTCACAATATCCAACAAAGCCCAAAACCCCTTATAATGTGTAAAAAGTGTCACTGGTTTGATTCTTTAGGCCAAACTCATCAACGCATCATGTGGATTATTTTCATATGGCTGGAGAAGCTAGAAACGGTCTTTTCCACAGTAATATCATGTAGGTGTAAACCTTAATCTTAAACTGATGAAAACATTGACTTTATGCCTCATTGCTCTCTCAGATTCAGTCTGAAAACTCGTTGGACGACCCGGTCAGAGCAGAGGACAGTCTTCACTGACTCTCTGCACCTATACGTGTGTGGCCTGGCTTCCCGACACTGCACTCAGGCCTTAGTTCAGTTAGCCAGGGCTTCTGATCCAGCAGGAGCACAAAGTTGGGTCCAAACACGACAAGCCCTTGTTCTGAAACTCCTGAAGAACCTGTGCCTCAGCAACACCCTGACTGGACCCAAGGTAGCATCATCATATTAGTGTTCTGGCAATTTCAGGCTACCCTTTCCTCTTTCTGCCCATTTTGACAGCGATCATTTCATTTGACATATTCCCAGATACTGGAGCTATGCCAGTGCGTCCAGGAGAGCCAGGAACACAAACTGGCCAAAGAGGTTGTGGGTACAAGATTCACTCTGGAGCTGCGCAACATCCAGCTGTTACCGAAGGATATTGATGCTCTGGCATTTGTAGTTAACTCAGTAGGTGATAGAGGTATTGGTCTGGACTTTGGATCGTGCTCAATGGAGCCGGAGTGTTTAGATGTCCTGCCAAGGTGTCAGTTCATTCACCACCTCAGGTAGGTGGGCCCTAACGACTGACTTTCTGAATCAAAATCAAATAGAATTTCTTTATGACTGTGTCTGTTATTTGAAATGAACTCAGGATCCCTTTCTATGATATTCATCATTGGTGGAGATATACGTGCGTCAGTCAGTCAGTCCTTTAAAGTGCAAGGGCAAAATACCAAGATGAGTGTACAGTTAAAATACTCAGTGGATGTGAGGGAGGGGAACTATTCTATTTTTATGTTCAAAGGTTTAGTGCAATTAAAGAAGCATTTGAAGTGGATGGTGTTAGGCTGTCAAGAATCTGAAAACCTGCGTTTAGACTTTGCTGAGGGAACACTTGCACAGAGGCTCGGGAAAGATCTGCTTCTTTGCCCCCGACATTCCACAGCTGATTTGCCACCTGTCCTGCAAACTGTCAAACTATCCGGTGCTGCTGTGACACTGAGGTCGGCCGAGCCTCCACACGACAAATAGACCGACAGCGAGACCAGAAAGACAGCAGCTGGGTCCTTTAAGTTATGTTTTATCAGACCAACTCCAAAGAGAATCAACACATAAAGCAATAAATGCAGGAGGCAGCTGAAGTGAAACTGGCCGGAGCACACACTACACTGCCAAAATACATAAACAGATTCTAAGTGTAAAATACACAAGACGGTGGTCACATTAAACAGCAACATGCAAAGCTATGTGCTGGACGTGGGACTCTGTCCACAGGAAGGCGATCGGTGAATAGGACACTATTAGCTCAGCAGCTGCCAGCTCTCAGGGTCTTTGTGCAAGTGGTCTCAGTGTCGGTGTCACGTGGGTCAGGGGTGAGACGTTACTGTCCTACTGAGTCCTGTGCAGGGCCCTGTCTTAACCAACAAGCACACAACACATGTATCTGGTGATATATCAGGTGATCTTCAACAGACAGTGTTGCTTACAAATCAACATATCATGCTTCCAGTCCCATGTGAAGACCTGTGTCATTCTGTGTCATGCGTGCTATTTTTAACTTCTTGTGCAACTTCAGTTTTCGCAGGCGCAAATATGGCGATAGGTTTGCAGAGAAGTTGTCGTCCATTCTGCCTGAATTCACAACCCTGAGGAAACTAGAGTAAGATCTGTTCCTGTTTTGTCGCAACCTTAGCTCAACTGTAAGGATTATTTACACACACACTAATATTTAGCTTTTCAATATCGTAATAGTATTCCATGATATAGGATATTTCTTTAAATTAATTCATTTTAATATTTACAGTCTGTCGTTTAAGTAGTTTAAATTCAGGGTAAATTGTGGTGTTTTAGAAGAACAAGTTACAGTGGAAGCAGACAATTTGCAGAGTATTAATTGTTATTAATTGCTCATTTCCCATATATGATAAATATTTAGGGGGATTACAACCAAGTAGATGAATAAAGTAAAGGCAGCCCCCGAACTCCTCCCACTTACCACACTGTTTTATTCCCAGCATGTCGTATTACTATTAATTGCTTCTTATGTTATTATTGGGTGTCTTTTAACATGTTACCTTTGTAATTAATTGTAGTCCTGAAATATTTTTAAATCTTGTTCAACCATGTGAAGTAGTTTAGTTAAAAGTTCTGTATGAATAAAACATTTTTCATCAGTTTATTAGTTTTATTATTAGTAGTAATTGACCGATATCTCGTCAAGGTTTTGTGGTTCCAGTCTGACTTCCACAGGAGCAGCTCGTTTGGCTTCTGCTCTGCAGAAGTGTCCAGACATCTCTGAAATCAAGTATATTTTCTATCTTTCATGTAAAACATTAATTTCACCACTAAAGTAAATAACAGATTTAAACACACACCATTGATACAAAGCTTTTGTTGTTTTTTGGTAAAAGTTTCAGTGACAACAACCTGAAAGACGAAGGGATCAAACACGTGGCTGACATCTTTACCAAACTACCAAAACTGGTGTCTGTCACGTAAGTCCCTACTTCTGATGAGCTACTTTTAACCACTATAATGCAGTATCTCAAAGATCGTTGTCTTTCAGGGCAGCTGTATTGTGTTGAGGTTAACGTGTGGATTTGTGCAACTTACAGGCTGAGTCGTAACAAAAGCTCCCTGAAAACTGTGGACTATCTCGTTGGGAAAATGTCTTCGTGTTTGAACATCCAGCAGGTTCACGCAGAGTATGACTACACACACACACACACACACACACACACACACACACACACACACACACAGCTACAGGTATCTTTATAAGTTTGTATGATGTATCACTGAGGCTGTAACTTACATCCTTTACCTATACAACGTTTTTTTTTGCCCTTTTGCAGTGCGAAGAAAGAAGTGAAAGTAACTTTCTCACAAACCTCAGATATGGAGGGGTGAGTTTTTATGGTCTGATAAAACTAATAAATCTATAAAACAAATGCTGACCTCACTGAAATTCGTCTTATGCATTTCCTTCATTCACTTACAGCCATAAAAAGACTGAAGCAACAGTCCGGTAAGATACAATAACACTCGTATCACATTTTGACTACTTTCCAAAACTTTGGTGTGGATCCAGTTTCCTTGGAGAACTTTACTCCCTCTTTGAACTTTGATTATGTTTGTTGGCAAAGTGCATGTACCCTTGACACCTCAGTACTACTGCTGTATTACTACTATTTTATTTGATCAAATTAAATGGTTTAGTTTCTGTGCAGATAGTTGATGACATTATTATTATTATCATTATTATTATTTATTTTTTTGTTTTTTCCAGCTTGTTGAACCAGAAATGGAACAAGCCTGAGATGCAGAAAGTTGCCAATTCATTGGCTTGTTGTCCTGCTCTGTCTGTCCTGGAGTAAGTAACTGTAAATACATCTTTCCAGATTTATGAAACCCTCGCTATCAATGATCCAACAGAATGAGACAAAGTAATGCATAAATAAATACAATAAAAGTAGCCAGTTAGCAATTTACAGTTTTATTTTTGATCTTCACAAATTAGTACGACACAGTTTCTTATCATATGTATTTTGAATTTTTACGAAAATCAAATGCCATTTAAATTCTGTGTTTGTGTCATAGTTTGTCTGGAGGCCAGTGGAATGTGGAAATTCTAAAGATACTGGCTAAGTGTTTGCCAAAGTTTAATGTCGCCAACGAGATCATGTAAGATATGATATGATACTGACATAAAGCTGCATATAGCGTTTGTTATGGTGTTTCTTATGCAATATAACACTTTGCTAAATTTGATTATACATCCAAAATGATCCCAAATGCTTTCAATACACTTACGTTCTTTGTGGTTGAGGAAAGGCAAATACACAAAACAGTGCTCAGCAGTTTGTTGATGATGGTTTGTTGTTTCTCAGTCTCAACGGCAGCTGCTCTTCGGTGGTGGACTTGGTGGTTCTGACTGCTCTGCTGTCTCACTGGCCTGCTGTGGTCGAGCTTCACATCAGGTACAAACACTCACCTCAAAGCATGAAGGTTGTGGTTTCTAAAGTACACAGAGTTCCCACAAGAGAACAACTTCACGATGTCATTCTGTTGCAACACTCGTGACTTCTGTGCAGAAGCAACCAGCACATTGTCTGTTTAAATTGCTGAAGGTGGAAACACAGAAACACAAATTAACCCTGATGTTTCTTCATTTTTAAGACTTCAGTCTGATCCAGATCCTGTTCCGGTGTCTATAGTTTTCTCTGGAGGGAGCAAAAAGCCTGCAAACACTAAAACACTCTGGTATGTATGAAGTTATTTTCATTTATTCTTTGAAATGCTAGAACATTATTACAGTATTTCCTGTCTTTTTGTTGCCTCTGTCAGCCTCAGCTGCTGTGGTCTGCTTCCCACGGATCTGACCAGAGTGTGGAGGAGTTTGGGGAAGTCCTGTGATCTCACTGAGCTGGAGTAAGACACATAAAAAAAGACATAGAAGTTCTCACACGGACACATGTGTGTGCAAATCTTAGACCTCAGATAGTCGATACCTCTCATGTTCTGTGGCAACATTAAACATTCCTCCATCAACACAGAAGGAACAGAACCACTAGAATTTACGTGGTAGACTTGTTGAAAACTGAAGACGTTGTGTACACATCTGTATTTGCTTTATTCTGCCTTGACGTTTATTTAGGGCTTGTATGAATTTAAATATATATCATGATGTGTATATCAGATTGTTCTTGACAAACCTGCATTCACACACACTTCACACTTCAAAACTCCACAACACAGGAAGCTCATCATTTCCCCATTGATTTTAAACCAGCATCACTGTTGTCATTCAGTTTACACTTCACTCAACTACCTCTTTTTCTTTATCTGTAAATTAGCTGTAATCAATGTGTCTCTACGGCCAATTTTATACATGTCTGTAAATTATAATGACAGAGTGTCTTTATATATTGAGTTTATACTTTCTGCATCACCAGGTTATTTTCGTGTTTCTCTTGTTTTGTTGTGTATTTCGTTCTTATCTCTCTCTTCTGACATTAACTCCCCATTTTGCATTTTTCAGTTTGTCCAGTAACTGTTTGGGAAACACAGGTCTGAGGAAGCTGCTGGATGTCCTGCCTCGTCTTAGCAACATCCAGGAAATCAAGTAAGGCTTGCGCACAAATATATAACAAGATTTCCAAACCAAAATGCTACAAACAATTATTGAAGATGAGTTGATCTAGTCTTCGTATGCTGGAGGAGGCTGGACTCTTATTTTCTCATCAAATAGATTCCAAGAAAATGTGCTAGATTTAACCCGGGGGCATTATTCAGTATAAATCTCTCATGTTGACATAAAACTGTCCTTTCACCTGGCTCATCGTGTTCGTGTGTGTTTTTCAGTGCCAGTAACAACAGCGTCAGCATGGAGGGTGTGGTGATGTTGGCTGATGCTTTGTGCTCCAGGAACAACTTAACAGAAATCCACATCAGGTACTTATTGTTTTACACTTCAGGTATTTAAAGTTTCTATTAGAGCAGCAGCAGAGTGAGCACCTGTCAACACCATTTAAACATATATGTCTGTTTATGAATAATAATAAATACAGATGTGCATATATTTGTACAGAGGTCAATGGTGTTATGGTGCAGAGTGATGTTGTCCTGTTGGTTTTACAGCGATGGGGGGAGGGAGCAGTTGATCCTGAAGTTCTGCTCTGACCAAAGGTAGAAAAGCTTCATTCATGAAAACCCACACAATTCTGAATATAGTTGTATTTGTGTGTTTATAGTCGGTTTCTGTGCTTGTCTTATTTTTCAGTGATGACGAACAGCAGCTCAAGATGTTCAGGTAAAGTCAGCTGATAAAGAGTTGGTGTAAAAAACACAAATTTAGCTAAGGTCATTATTTATCTAGGTATTCGTGGATTAGTCCATCAACATTAAATTAATTGGCAATCATTTTTTAATATAGAAAACCACAAAATTTGCTGGTATAGGCTCTCAGATGTAAGATTTGTTGAACTTCTTGGTCTGTGAAATTATTTTTTTATTAATAATAATGAATTATTTAATAATTTGTTTGAGCTTTTGTAAAATTAGTTGAACAAAAAGAAAACGTTTGAAGACACCTGTGGATTCCTGGATGCTGTTATGTGTGTTTCCCATTATGTCATATTTTATTGATCAATTCATTGATCATGAAAATAATCAGCAGATTAAATGATAATACAATTAATTGTTAATTGCAGCCCTATATTCTTCAGTAGTCATTACTTAGGAGTCAAAATACAGAAAAGTGATCGTCTTTTATTGTGAAGTATAAGGAACAGCAGCCTCCGGCCCTCTGATGTGACCACACTGTGCAGGAGACTGATCCAGTGTGGCTCCTCCCTCAAGTTAGAGTGAGTGTAATACTTGTTTATTCACGTGTTATTATGTCTTTGTCGTTACCTGACATGTCGACGTTAACATCTCTGTCGTGTCAGTTTGTGTCACTGTTCGCTGAACGACGGGGCGATCAAGAATCTGCTCAAGGTTCTACCAAAGATGGCGTCGCTGCAGAGACTCAAGTGAGACACACACACAAAGAAGATGCTCTAACTAGGGTGGATGGTTTTGTGTGTGAGAGTAAATATCTATTAGTTTGTCCAGTTTATTTTGTTATCATGATAAACCTAAAATCCCCAACAGATATTGAATAAAGATATTACATCCTCTCATCAGTTACGTGATCACCTTAATTTTTATCAACCCCATCCTCTCTTCACCCAGTGTCAGCTACAGCATCACCTCAGCAGCCGGGGCGGTGATCATGGTCCGTTGTTTGATGGACATTCCACGCGTCACAGCTTTAGAGCTCAGGTGTGACCCTAATGTGAACATAACACATTTGAAAGTCAAAGTGTTCGTTCCCTGCAGTTGTGGGTACAATCATGAGGAGGATTTATTATAATTAGGTTCCTGCTGTGACTCTTCCTCAGGCCTCAGAGTGAAAGCTTCGTCCATTTTGACAGAGTGAAGGCAGAGCAAGTCAGCTGCAGGTCTGTAAACACCAACATGTTTTTGTCTACTGATAATTTAAAAAGCTTAGTGAGTGTTTGTTTTTCAGACCTCGCAGTTATATCATATTTAGCTTCTCACATTCTCCCCCTGTGTATTTATTTAGAAAAGTATGTGCTGCTAACTTTTTTTGTGTTAAACTGGAAGAATATACAGTGTTTAAGAGCTGTCAACCACTGAGAGTCATAGAAAATGATTTTATTGCACATAATTATCAGTAATTGATTATCAGGTTATGATTTGTCAATTTGAAGAACACCTGGTTCCCTAAGAGCTTTTTACTCTTCGCTGTGTGACAAAAGAAACAAGATTTCACATCTGGCTGTGACTTACTGAGACATTAATCTGTCTGTCTGATTCACTGATTTCCACAGGTTAACTAATTTTAACCTGTCCAGCGACAACGTGGAGCAGCTGTTTAAGATCCTGCAGCGGGTTCCTCAGCTGTCGGACCTGGAGTATGACCCTCACACACTCTTACATACATGAAACCAGCCTTCACTGAACTGTCGGTTTGAACGATAACAACCTTTTTCTTCTCACTGCAGTTTATCGAGTAACCAACTGAGGGATGAAGGAGTGAGGTGTTTCGTTGATTCTCTCCCGAAGCTTAAAATCAACAGCTTTGTCAAGTAAGATACAAAATATTTAAGTTTTTAACATTTCACAGTCAGAAGTACGGCATTAGTGAACGGTTTGTTTGAAGTATTGAAGTTCAAATAATCCCTGTTACCAATAATTTACTTTATTTCACACCACACGAAGGTCGGTCAAGTGGAATACTAAAAAATAATACCACATAATGGACTATTTAATGGAGCATGCATCTTTTAAACAGATGTGAGATGTCAGAAGAAAAAGTGTTTTCATTTTTAAGTATTTACATCTGTGCCTTTATACCGTGACGTGAGAAAATGTCTTCTATTTTTTCATATTAATCACTTTTTAAATATATTGTTATTCTTTATCCTTTACTCTTTAACCACAGTATTGGAATTAACAGCAAACTTCAGCTTCAGTATCTGGTTTATAGTGGAAAAGTCTTTGGCAGTAAATGTAACTGGTTCATCCACAGTCTGAGCAACAACAGCCTGACCCAGCAGGGACTGCTGGATGTGGCCGGGTCACTTTGTACCTGTGGTGACGTCGCTGCTGTGGAAGTCAGGTGAGCATGTGCAGCGTAGAAATAAATGAACCAAGAAGGAAAAATCAACTGTTGCATGTGTGAAGAAAAGAGTAAAATATATGCTAATTCTCATCCCTGTGTGTGTGTGTGAAATCCCTGTGATGTCCACTGGAAGTCTGGGGGCAGAGGAGAGGTGTCTTATCTGGTTCAGACAATACGGAGGTTGTGAAAAAACTCTGAGGTAAGACCAGAATATACAGTGAGTGAGAATTCAGTTCAGATACTGTTTTAATGCTCAGTTAGGAAACCTTCTGTTTCTTAACCAACAGCAATAGTTCTCCTTCCTCTGTCGTCTTAGAAGTGCTTTTAAATTCACTGGACAGTTCATACTTTCTCTGTTTGTTCCCTCCGTCTTCTCTGCTTCTCCACCAGTGTCAGGGACGGCGGTTTGGAACGTGAACATCTGCACAGATTAGCAGAGATTGTGTCTCAATGTCCTCGTCTGACCAAACTGGAGTACGTAACATTTCCATGTTTAGATTATTTCTGTAGCTCCCGTCGTACGAAAGATTTTATCTGTAACTAGAGCTTTTCACGAAGTTCGGAAAACAGATATAGATCATATTTTTTTATAAACATTTTAGTTGCTTTTTTTGCTTTTTATACTACAAATGGCATAATCTTCTTTTTCATTGTTCGATTTATGTTGAAGCATAACTTGATATACAGATTGTTATAAGAAAATTCAGTGAAAAGTAAAGACACTACATGATCTTATGAAACTCACTCAATACCCAGTGGGTGAATAAAAAAAGGGTTAAAGTGATATTACTTCTGAGGAATTAGCATTTTAAACAAGGTTTTAATCTGAAAGTCAAGACCGTCTTTATTTTTTCTCGAAAATACAAAAAGTTTATAATTTTTATGTGAGTACTGAGCTCATAGAAGATTTATCACCAGACATGTCAGAGAAGATCCTCTAACAGTTAGTAATGATTCGTCTGTGGCTGATCTGCAGGTTCAAGAACAATTCACTGCAGCCTGAGGGGATTGAAGACTTTGTGAGAGAGTTGAACGTCGGTCAGAGAGGATGCAGCATCAGGTGAGACAGAGAACTATCACATTTAAAGTCACAACTAAGTATTATACCTTAAATATATACTGAATAAGTATAGTACACACTGACAACTAGTGTTTTTTGACAGTGTAATCTCAAACATAAGTATAAATGCTCAGAGCGCTGCAGGTCTCTTGTTTCGGCTACAGCATAAACTCTGTCAAATATCACACTCAAGCACTTTGTCCTGTTTTAGAAGTTTTCAAAATTAGTCCCAAATTGTTCCTGATCAAACAGCTGAATTAATTGTTGTTCAACTGCTGAGTTATATTTATATTTATATTTGTATACATTTTCTCTTTTCTTGTCAGTTTTGACGAGTGTTGGATCAGAGCTGAAAAAGCCGTTAGTTTGGTTTGTCGCTGTCTGGAGCTCAAAAAACACATTCAGACAATCAGGTGAGAAACGCTCGTCCAGAGACTAAACACTCTCGACTAATATTCAAAGTCACTGTGGAATTTTCCAAATCAGTGTGTAGAATATGTGTGTTTGTGATTAATAACTAAATTTTTCTTCAGGGTGCACCAGACCACACTGCACCTGTTTCTGATGAAATCCACAGGACCGACTTCAGTCAGGTAACACGTTATAAATAACACATTATAAAGCTGTAACTGAAATACACATTAACTATAAACTTATAAATAAAGTGTGAAATATGAATCTGCTGTCACTTTGTAGTCCAGCTGCTTTTTTCGCGACTTCACTGGTTTAACTCCATCAGTGGCTGAAGAGAAAATATGATCCTTTTATAAAACGTGACATTTATATCTTAAATTGATTAAAGTAATCTATAATAAAGTTAACTTGCCTCGTTGAAATAAACATTAAGTTGATGTTCTTCAGACTGTGTCCTCTTTACAACAAACATTACATGGAGGCTCATGTCTTCACTTTAAAACCCTGGAAATTACTTTCAGGAATAAAAAAAAAGAAGCCACACATTATTATTCTACACAGCAGATGACAGCAGGAAAAAGACCAACAGCTCATATGTTGTTGTCACATCAGTTGTGAGGATGTTAAGATCAGGTGTTCCTCTCTCTTCTCCCCCTCAGCCTTGCAGACTGTGCAGTTGAGGGACATCAGCTGTCTCCTCTGAGGAGCATCATCCAGAGGTGCCCTTTACTCACAGAGCTGGAGTTAGTTCACTGTTTTGTGTGTTTGAATTATGCACATGGCCGAATGCAAAATGGAGACGTGCTCATGGAAGAAACGATTTTTTTGTTGTGTTCTTGTTATTTTCAGTTTTTCCCACAACAGCCTGGATGCAGAGGGAGTGGAGTCTCTCTGCTCTGTTCTGCCCTCGCTGCCGAAACTCACCTCCCTCAGGTTCGAAGGTTTTCTGTCGCAGTGGACTATATTTTACAAATTCCTAGTTTTAAAGTCCTGACGTTTGAAGCATCTGCTCTCGTCTTTAACAGTGTTGTTTCCAAGGAGACGTGTAAGACTGTGGTTGAGAATCTCTCGGAGGCTTTGCTGCACGCTACAACTGTTCAGTGCCTCAAGTGAGCAACACGCACACAATCATATATTATAACGTGTCTGGTGTATTGGACAGAGTCTAATTCAGTAGCGCTGCTCTGTTCATATTACACATTATTATTATTTTCCACAGAGTGCATCATGGGTAGTATAGAGGAGCTCAGAGTATTCACTACAAAAACAGATTTAAAAAGACTCAGCTCTGTTTGAGGTAATGGAGAAAGAAATGTAATAAACGTTTTAAGACATACGTTATTTTGAAGGTAGTCAGGGAATTATTTGTTTAAAGTCATTTCTCAAACCATCTAACAGGCACAAAGACATGTATCCAAATCTATTTCTAAATGCACAGAGAAATGTGTTCCTGGGAAAGTGTTATGAAATCTATATTTGTCTTTACCTCTCTCTGCTTTTTACTGAATATATCAACTGAAAGAATTATTAATATAAAACACTAAGTTTCTCTTCTATTTAAGTGTGAAGCCTTTGTTTTGTACTTCACTGACTTATTGTCAACTATTGTTCATATTCACATAATTGCAATATTTAATATTTCTTTATATTGACACAAATTAATTTTTTTATTCATTATTTATTTATTCACATTTTACTATTTATGGTTCCTTATTTTTCTGCATCACTTCCTGTGCAACATGATCATTGTCCTCCTCTGTGTTTCTCTCAGTCTGTCAGGTCATGTGATTAGTGACACAGCAGCTCAGACGATGACCAGGATACTCCCCCGTTTACGATTGCTCAAGTAAGCATTGAAATCCAGACAGTGTTGTAAACTGTTTGTAACTTTAGTTCATGGTCAACATGGAAAAAGATCATCTTCTGTTTACTGTACAAACTGTGTTTTAGTTATCTCACACATTGCTCGAGCACGTGATAACGTCACCGTTTGACTTGTCGTCTCTAGTCTGTCTGATTGCTCGTGGTCCGCGGCTGCGGGGCTGCAGCTCGTCAAAGCACTGGGGCAGTGTGTCAGTCTGGAAGGTCTTTGGTAAGACACTCGTACATATCAAGGATCATGTAGAAAATGTCTGAGGTTACTTTCTATAATGTTCTCTCTGTGTTTAACTGAAGTCTGGACTCGGTGCGCCTGGATGAAAACAGCAGGGCGTGTCTGGCACAAGTACTAAAGAAGATCCACTCTATACGCAGTCTCAAGTAAGAACAACTTGATATATACAAAACTTTAAACATGGACGTTGACTCTGGTTCCAGAAAGTGAAGCCAATGTGGAAGTGCCTCAAACCTGTATTCTCTCGAATGACCAGCAGAGGGCGACACCACTGAACGCAAAAATAAGTCAGTTCCCTTAGAAGTCTATGAGAAAATTACTCTACTTCTCACTTGATGTATAACGTCAGTAAACATTTTCCTATGGAGTTTATGTCTCGATCACTAGTTTTAAGTCTCCTTCTTATACATTAAAGTCCCATTTAGTGTCAAATAGACCATAAAACAGTGTATGTATTGGGGCGTGGATACCATGTGATTGACAGCTAGTACCAACCAATGGGTGCAGGTCGCAGGTGTAGGTGGGTGTACAGTGTCCTTGAGCTCTCAGTTAGGCTCCACCCCCTTCTCCTCCAAATATATGGTTACTTGGTATGGTTTCAAAAAATCAAGATGGCGCTGGACAAACCTCCGAAAAGCTGTCAGCATTACTACAGTTGTATATAAAGATTTAACTGTGGACAATTCATTTTTATAAAAATAGATTCATAATCCCAAAGTCATTTTGGAGACCCAGTAAGATGTTGCCACTTACTTACTTAGTTGTTGGTATTTATTTAATCCAGTGATGTGAGCCTGTTATCTCAGGCCTTTCATTTTCAGCCATCACTTAACTGCTGACACATCATATTCAAACTACTTGGATAATCTGGTCTATTTATGAAATGAGTTTCCTCACAGGGTCCCTGCCAAAGCTGTGGCTTCATCGTCCACATTGTCATACCAGCGTGGCGTGAGCGCCGCCTGCTCCTCTTAGTAAATTTATAGGATCTGACATTGTGATTCACTCCCCCCCACGAAATCTAACATCCCCTGGGTGCTCGTAGTGTTTGGCTGCAAAGTCACGTTGGCTGATGACCTGTAAGATCACAGGACAAAATGCCCGGGTGGTTTGGACGGGGCTTTATTAGAGATCATGTTTGCATGGATGTAAGTTTAAATCCTCCTCACATGTTGGCTATGCAGAAACAAACAGTTTGACTGAGCCCCTGACTGCTTGTCCCCCCCTCCCTCTCTCCCCTCTTTTCCTCCCATCTCTCCCATCTCTCCTCTCTCCCCCGTTAATCACCAGCCGGTCGAGACAGATGTCTCCCACTGGAGGTTTCTTCCAGTAGATGAGGACTTTTTTTCTCAACCACAGTCGCTCATAGGGGGAACTGTTGTTTCTCTATAATTTTAAAGTCTTGACCTTCTATGTTAAGATCCTTGAGATAATGTCTATATGGATTTTGCTCTATACAAATAGAATTAAATAGAATTGTTTGCAGAATCAAACAATCGTAGTTTTGAAATTTTCTTTAGTTCTTGATTTTCGTTTAGTTTTAGTAAGTTTTGCAAGTAGATAAGTTGTATTTTTATATTTGAGGAATTGATTAGATTTTGTTTAGTTTTAAATTTGTCCTTGTTCATTGTGGATTTTATTTAATTTTGCTTTTATTTGTTTCTATTTTTTGTCTGTGTACGTGTGTGTGTGTGTGTGTGTGTGTGTGTGTGTGTGTGTGTGTGTGTGTGTGTGTGTGTGTGTGTGTGTGTGTGTGTGTGACAGGCTCAATAAGGTTGCTGCAGTGGGGGAACCATCAGAACAGAACAGTGTGTTGGATCTTCTAGCTGCTCTGGAAGAACTGACACTAATGGAGGAGATAGAGTGAGATTTTCAATGTGATGAACCAGTTTGAAGTTTGTCAGAAAACTGTTCCTCAGCGATGTGTGATCTCTGGTGGTTTCAGGTTGGACGGCTGGAGGATGTCTGATAGAGTCGAACAGCTGATCAGACTCCTTCCTCTCTGGACGCAGCTCAGGAGGATCAGGTGGGAAATAAAGTCACATGTATTTATTTCCTCCCAAGACCCAGCTCTTCATTTAGTCATATACAATTCATACATATTTAAGCCTTCCTGTTCTGTTTAGACGACATCCTGGGCTCTAGTGATGCCTCGAGAGGGTGTGGCTAACAGAGCACAAATACTGTATTTTCAAACTACTGGGCAATCACAGCTGCCACATGTTCATGAACTATAAAGACATAAATACAAATACAAGGAGGTGAATGACCTGCTCCTGTGTGCACATATACACGTCACTATTATAAATCTGCAGATCGTTATTTTAATTTCCTCAACGACCAACAGAGCCTTGGTCCAGTTGTAGTTTCTTAGATCTTTAACAAACTGTCTTGTGTCTGATGTGAACTCTTCATGAAGTGGAGACAAAACCTGATATTATATCCCCCCCCCTATGAAACCAATCAATCACCATATCCTTCAGTGTGTAAAGCATTAGAGAAGAGTTTTGCTGCACCTATAAATCATAGCTCGGGGACCAGCTGTTCCCCTTCGTCAGCAGGTTCTTCCTGTTAGACTGGAGCATTCCAGAAGGTCTCGTGGCTCAGTCAGTGTATTCAAAACAATGATTTACTTCACGTGTTATCTGCAGACATTTTACATAGTGAGGTCAGGACCTTACAACAGTTCCCCCACTGGGCAACAGTGCAGAGGAGAAACTCCCCTTTAACAGTTAGAAACCACCAGCAGAGCCAGACTGTGGGTGGGGGAGGGGCCTCGACCGGCCGGGGCGATGGGAGACAAATGTGGGGGCGAGATGGAAGGAAATCATAGACTGTATTTAAAAATATACTCCGGGTGCAGAAAGTGAAGCCAATGCAGAAGTGCCTGACACCTGTATTCTCTCGTATGAGCAGCAGAGGGAGACTCGGCTGTGAATTGATCCATGGCTTAAAGTTATTGGGCGAACATTTTTGACTTTGGCACCACCCAGTGGTGTCAAAGAATACAGCAGCATGCCCAAATGTCCCATCAAATTCCCTCTTAGTGGGAACTACCAAGACTTTCAGAGAAAAACCTCAAACTACATGTTTCATTTTTAATTAATTTTAATTGTGTGTCCATCCTTCAGTCTGTCAAAGAACCTCATCAGCGACCAATCAGGAGACAAGCTGCTGGAGGCTCTGAGCAGCTGTTGTCATCTGGAGGAGCTCTAGTAAGAACATGAAGTGACACGTCTCACATATCAAACCACTTTTATTCTAATATTTTATTTTATTATACTCTTATCAATTTTCTCAGATGTGTTTTGGTTGAAGAGAAGAAAACCCATGAAAAATCTTTCAAGCGTTAAAGAATTAAAACGTGTCTCTGTGCTGTCGTCCAGTCTGAGTAGCAACCACCTTGGTGACCTCACTGCTGCCAGAATGGCTATTGTTCTACCATCGCTGACGCACATCACAGTGCTGGAGTAAGTCACACACATTTAAATTCTTTCTAATTGATATTTATCATATTAGTCATAGTTGTCCTGACGTTCCTCTTCTCTCTGCCCGTACGTGTCTTTTCTAGTATTTCAGAAAACTGTATTGGAAATGAAGGGTTGGTGAATCTGTCTGAAGCGATGAAGAGCATGAAGAACCTCACCAGGATTCAGTAAGACTCATCAGCTCCTCACAACATTAATGATGGAATAGATTCGCTGATTGTTTCTCTCTTGTTTCTCAGTTTGACTTCTGTTGGGACGTCTGAGCTTTGTGCTGTAGCTGCAGGTCTGGCTCACTGTCCACTCATACAGGATGTTGGGTAAGATTAAAGTTATACTATAAATTAAATCTTCAAAACTCACAGATAGCTCATGTTCTAAAACGTGTGGGAGCAGAAGTACACATTTTCAAATCCATAATCTCTTGCTAATTAAAAACTTTAAGTGTCATGTTAAAGCAGAATTTTGCACCAATTTCAATGAACTTTGATGTGAATACAATTTTCTCTCGTCTGTGGCTTCACACATGACAGAAAAGTGCTTATGGAAGTGTTTATGCTCCTCGGCGCGGCTGAGCCTGAAAACATTTCACCTACATGTCAGCAGATTGAGTTATTCAACATGTTAAACATTACATTTGTCAGACCTGATCCAAAGGTAAACAGGAAGTCTTTTTACTTTTTGTGACTCTTTTATTGGGTTTTTTTAAGTATTGAGCTGATTATTCAAAATAAGAAAAGGACAATTAAGAGAAGGTTTTATCCAAGATGCAAAGAGGAATATGAGTAAATTGAGGAAAGTATTCAAACAAGATCAAATTTTAAAAGGGGGGGTAGATGAATATGAAAGTTTTTTTTAAAGTATGAAAAAATAGATGGATGTTAGATGAGTCCCATGTATGTCCATGATTCACCTTCATGGTTATTCTGTGTGAACAGTGAGTCTCGTGTTATTAAAGTCGTCTACAAAGGGCCGATTAAAAAATTCTACTAACTTTCTCCCTCTCTGTTTAGTCTGGGATGGAATAAATGTGGTGATGACGTGGTGCTGGAGCTCGCCAGAGTTTTACCCTCCTGTCAGAATCTGACCAGAATAGAGTGAGTTTACAAAGACACACCAACAATGCTGGTTTTTGCAAAAATATCTAGTTTCAAGTCTTTCATTTTTCACTATTTCTCTATTTCTCTCACTGTGAGGAAGATTTCATGTGGGTGTATTCAGCCTGTTTACAACATGTTTAGGTTTCTGTTGCAATTAATGAAATGTGTTAGAGCTAGTTCAGATATAGTTGAGGTCCTTGGCCCTCACACTAATACATGGAAGTAACAAAATATGCATGTTCATGTTTGTGTCTCAGTCTGGAGTCCAACCGTGTGAGTGTTGTTGGAGTGGAGTCTTTGGTTAAAGCCTTGCAGTCGTGTCCGGCTCTGCAGCTCATCAGGTAAATGTCCTCTCATGAGATGTGTTAGACATGAACTCTGGAAAATGTGAATCTGGTCCCTGTTATTTACTTCCAATCAGTTATATAGAGAATTTAGAAATAAATATCAAATGTTCTGTTGTCTCGTTCAGGCTGTGGAGGAACGACGTGTCCTCCGGAGAAGCTCAGAGGCTGATTGTGAAGGACAAGAGGCTGAATTTCTCTTCCACCTAACTTGAAGGAAGTGGTTCTCAGGAGGAGCTTTAAAAAGTAGTGTTACTGCAACAAATGTAGTTAAAATGTGTTTTCCCTGCAGAGTATTCCTAAGAAAACACAAACTATGCTCATACAGAAAATCGTTCAGGTCTCCGTGTCCAATTTCAAAGCGTACTGAGCCCGGGTCAGTTCTGTATCCAATGACGGCAGCTACTGGTGTTGTACCAGCGTGAATGTTTAAAACACCACTATGTGGTTTATGCACTAGAGTACATGAAATGATTCCCTTTTAGTTTTTCTCTGAGCTGTACATTTTTTCTTGAGAGTTGATCTGGGGAATATTCCACTGAATGTCTTTGAGAAAGAGTTGAAATTTAAAATGTTTGCCGATGCACTAACCAGCCTCTAGTTCCACAGCAGTGAAATCACATCGTCAGTTATAGGGCACTTTTAAACAAGACAACAACTTCTTAAGGAAGTACGTAAATAATAACGGTTATAATAATAATAATAATAGAGATGAAAGACCAAAGGCACTTCAAGTTAGGAATACGCTTTCAGAAAAAAAGTATGTTTTTAGCTCAGATTTAAAAGAAGACTCCTCATTTCCTCAGGCAGTTCATTCCAGAGCCTCGAGGTCCTGATGCCAAACACTCTGCCCCCTAGTGTCAGAATAGGGAGTTCAAACATACAAACTCGGGGAGCGTTTGTGTCACACTGCTGTGAAGCTAGATTCCTTGATTTCTAACACTGCTGTGAGAAAATACAGATGAAATAATGAGTGTATATAATGTGTATTTATGGCGGCAGACTCTGGGACTCTGAGTCACTTTGCACTGTGATGCTGTTTACTATGACTCGGAGGCCACATTGGTGAAAAAACACAATAACTCACAGTGACGACGATGGAGGATCCCCTCTCTGATCCTCCTTTTAGGTTGTGGTCTCTGGACAACGTACATATTTATATTGCATATTTCTGCCTATCTGTTCCATGGAAATTAATTGTTTCTTTTTATTTATTCAATTGTAGATTATGTGATTGAATCAGGAGAACTATGTTTAAACAACAGTAAGATTCGGTCTCACTTCTGATCTCTTAAGTGGAAACTGCTGAACCTTATTTAATTTCCCATTCCTGTGTGTTGTTGTCCAGCTTCTTCGCTTCATTCGGGTCAATTATCGTCTCTGGATTTAAACTAATACAGACGAGATGTCGTGAAGTAGCTGATCTGTTTAAAGTTGTTTTGCTGTAAATGTTTCTGCTCAGGTTGAGTTTTTAATTTCTCATGTGAAAAAATTGCCTCTTTTCTTGACCATTCATTCATTCTGACTTGCACTGACTTGAAAATAAACAAAAGGACGACTATGGGTTTTCGTCTTTATTTAAATAGTCTGTTTATTTGTCTTTTTCATTTCCGTATGGTTTCCTCTCTGTGTGCGTGGAGAGCAGCTCACGTGACAGCTGGTGATGAACACTGGCCAAACGGGACTCTCATTCATTTATGTTGGCCTGGCGCCCCCTCGTGGTGAAGACTGGTGGTACAGATATAGTGAAGTTGTTTCTGCTAAATGAACAAGACAAAACACACAAACCCAAAATAATCCTGATGTTTCAGAATTTAATCTTAATTCCTTTTAATATTTTAGTGAATAATATTCACAGCCATTATATAATTATATAGAATCTGAATTATATAATTTTTTTTAAATGAAACACCCTGAACCTGAGGCACTTCATGACATGTTACACGTGCATGAACATTATTACAATGAGCTAATTGTTCAAATTAAATATTCTTGTTTGACATTGGTTATAACTGTGGCTGTTAAATAATTAGTAGAATAAATATAATAAATATTTGAATCTTTAAGTTGAGAATTAGAGTGGTGTAGAAGTTACACACACACACAGAGATATGTATATGTAGTAGCAAAAAAATAAAAATAACCAAGTGAGTAACTGAATAATTAATATTTAAATAAATAAAGAAGAAATATATTAAATATTAGAATAATGATGTGTTATATATTATATTATATTTAGAATACCCAAAAAAATGAATACCCAAATAAAGTGCAAGTAAAAAACTCACAGAATAAATATAACAGAGAATTTTGTAGGAAAAACATTAAATTACCAAAGAAAGTACACTGTAGTAAATGTACTTGGTGTGTTTCCAGCTGTGTTAATGTTAGTGCAATGTGCTAAAAAGTGATAAAGACAGTTCAGTACAAAGAGCAGAAGTATACAAAATATACTGTTCATAATTAAAAAGAAAAACCATTACACCCTTGATGGTAATAATATAATAATAACTTCATTTATAGAGCACAAGAAAACAAATGGTGAAGAGTAATAAAAAACACCAGACTGTGAATTAAAAATACAAACACTGTGAGACAGATGTTGGAATAAACGTACCAAGGCGGAACTGGTTTGCTGCCGACGCTTTTATTTTGCAGGCCCGCTCACGGTACTTCCGGTGCGGGGCCAGCACCGTTAGCTTGTCTGCTGTCGGAGCTGCAGCGGCTCTGAGGCACAGTGTGAATCCGGGCTGAGGAGGAATCACACCCGCGACACTGTGTCTCCCTCCGGCGAACATGGCTGCTGCACTTTTCACTCCCTCATAGAAGAAGACAGAAGAAAGAGATTTTCATTCCCAGTTGTTCATCCTTTGAAACTGAAGAGAGAAGTTGCTTTGATATCAGAGGTGAGTTTTCACACCTTCAGCGTGTTCAACGTGGATCTGTGCAGATGAAACTGGGAGATACTGATTAATGGAGATTTGTTAACCACTGATCTGTGTGTGAGTTTGATGTTTGTGACACAGAGAAGATGCTCAAACATCTGGCAACAGCTGTTTGCTCCATTCAATTCAACTTTATTGCAGAAACAAATGATCCGCATCTGTATGAAATTAGATAAAATACAATCAAACATGTAAATACAACCATTAGCAGCCCAGTGAAGGAACGTGTATCTGTACAGCTCCATTCAAGCCTTGAATTAAAACAGTATAAGAGAGTAAAATGTATTTCAGAGACAGAAAAATGGTGAAAAAAGACAATAAATTGTTACAAATTAAAAGCTATAAATCTATTGAATACAACTTTATTGCAGAAACAAATATCCACATCTGTATAAAAAAACATGTAAATACAATCATACAAGATAATTCAATAGACTAATCAAATTAAAATGGCAGCAAAGCCTTGAATTGAAACAGTACAAGAGAGTAAAATGCATCAAAATACTATAAATTGATTTTTATTGTTAAATGTGGACTCGATTCAATTAAACTTCTTTGCAAACACAAAGGTCCACGTCTGTGTAAATGAATTAAAAACACAAACAACATGTAAATACAATCAGCCCACTCGAGGCACGTGTGTCTGTGTGGCACCGTTCATGCACAGGGTTATTCAACAGACAGATACAGCAGCCGAGCAGTGAATTGAAACAGGTAAAGGCAGTAAAATGCATCAAAGAAGTAGGAAAATGGTCAAAAAGAGACAATCGATAGTTAAGTTAGTGATTTTAATGCGACAGCTGCAGCAAACCACCTTGTTTCCAGTCCTGATTTGAATGATCTGACAGTTTCAGCCGACCTCAGGTAGTTCGATCCACAGGTGGGAGCAGATCCTGATCCTGGGGTCTGGGAGGACGTGCTGAGTTAGCTCCTTGTTTCCCTCGTGAACATCGTGTTTGTGTGTCGAACATTGAGTTTGATCATTTTTTTTTATCAGTGTCACGTTGAATTGAAGTCGTGTGATTGATTGCTGTTTACAGTCTGTCTGGGCACCAGTGTGGCACCAGGACGTGTAATTACACTTAATGACTGTCTGCATTGAGTTCACACACACACACACACACACACACACACACACACACACACACACACACACACACACACACACACACACACACACACACACTCAGGACTCAGGTGTGGATGTGCAGCAGCAGCGGTCAGTACCATCACACACTCTTGCGACTGTTTAAAGCAGCTGATGGTGTCAACAGCGTTAACATTAACACTGGAATATCATCACTTTGTTTTTCTACGTTCATCGGCTCTGATTTGGCGAAGGAGCCTGTAAATAAGTGAAGGTTCTTCCAGTCGATGACGATAATTATCACAGTAAATTGTTGTTCTTTGAGTGATTGTTGTGGTTTTAAACTCTTCATGGACAAAATAACATTTCACAAATCAGATCAATCATGTGTTTTACCACACAATTCATTATTAATCTATCAATATACTGTATATTGAACCTTTGTGCTTTTGCTATTGATGAAAATGATATCGTGATAATTATTGATATTGCTTTGTGCCCGGCCCTGGTATAACAATCATTGTTTGTGTTGTAAGTCCTGTAACAGTTCCCCAATGCATCGCGACATCATGTCTGATTCTTGTCTGTTAATGTTTTGTTTCTTTTCATTTTCATTGGCTCATCTTATATATATATATATATATATATATCATTTCATTTTTTCTCTGCACTGCCTCTTCATGTCCAGGATCCTCCATCATGTCTTTTCCTGATCATTCAGACCTCTGCTGAATCCTCTGTCTGTTGTTTGTCTAATCTGTTAAACACAGTGAGTCAATGAGTCCAGTGAGCGGATGAATGAGTGAGCGATTAAGAAGATTTCAGTCAGTCAAAACAGGCTGTCCAGTGAATGGCTGGGTAATTGAATGAAAATATTGCACTGGTATTTTCAGTGCACCACCGAACTACCAGCGTGACATCACAGGAGCAGGGCGGGGGGGGAGCACGCTGGTTAGGACACATTAGTATCTTAGCAACAGACAGCATCGTTTTAGCATGAGAACAAAACCTTTATTTGTCCTTAACGCTCGTTGAAAATTGTTTCAAATGTGATGTACAGAGAAGCAAATGTTACAAATTACAGACGCACAAAGAAACAATTTGTGTGTTTTCTCTTCACGTCTTGCACTCAATGATTGAGGTGTCATGATTTTGGAGGTTCTGTCATCGCTTTGATCTGTGTGTGTGTGTGTGTGTGTGTGTGTGTGTGTGTGTGTGTGTGTGTGTGTGTGTGTGTGTGTGTGTGTGTGTGTGTGTGTGTGTGTGTGTGTTTTCTACTTGTGTGTCTCATTGGTTATTTCCTTCATCTGCTGAGGGCTGTAAATCCACATGTGCTGTATTGTAATTCTGATTTATTGATTATTATTTATTTGTTGTTACTTATATTTTTTATCCTTCAAAAAATGTAATTGAGGATTCATATTTTACAGTTTAACCAAAAACCTTATTACAAAGAATTAAGAAAAAAACACAAATACAACCAAATATGTTAAACTTTAATCTAGAATTTATGTTTTTTCAATGTAAAATATATATACAAATCTTTTCTGCCTCGTCTGTGAAAGACAAGATAAGATATGATAAGATAATATAATCTTCTTGTAGTTCCGCTCCAGTGAAATTTGTGCAGCTTAATTAAATTAAGGGGCCTGTCACTGGGCTCTAGTTTTAACACTGTACTTTCAACCACCACCATTGATCAACAGTCCAACTGTTCATCATGTTTATCATTGGAAGCTTTCAGGAGCTCGTGTTCAGCCAAGAAAGAGTCAGTGTGGGATGTGAGTGGGTGTGTTTAACACTTAGTTCTACTTATTTCTACTTCAGTTATTCTTCTGTTTGTATTTTTCTTTCAGGGTGATTAGTTGTGAGTTCCGATCATGGCCTACACTCTCGGCTCGGCCACCGAGGGCCAGACGCTCAGTGTCGGGCCCCAGCGCTGCGTCACCCGGGTGGAGCTGTCCGTCACCGCCGCCAGCCTGCTGGACCGAGATGTAGCCTCCAAGTCCGACCCCTTCTGTGTTCTCTTCCACGAGGTGGATGGAAACTGGGTGGAGGTAAGGATGGAGGGATGGTGGGTTAGAGGGAGAACTGATGGATGGAGGTGGAGAGGCAGGGGACAGGAAGTGAAGAAGAGGCGTGTTTTGTCTTCATCGAAAAAAATGGAGAAGTGAAGGATGAAGAGAGGGATGATAGATTAACGTTTGGATAATAAGGAGTAAAAACCAATTTCTGGTGCTTCTCCGTGCTGGGTGTCGACTCCAGGGAGGTGGAGGGATGATGATAAAAGGGAGGAGGAGATAAAGAGGAGACAGAAGGGAAGATGGAAGATATGAACAAGTGTTAGAAGTGCTTTCAAGGTCACATTCTCCGTGGTGGGTGTCCCAGCCAAGGAGGAGATAAGAGGATTTTGTTTGTTGTCTATGTTTGCAGGCAGCGTATGTTCTAAACTCACGATGTTCTGACCATCTGGCTCGAGGCCGGCCGCACTGAGCCCAGTGGGATGTTTGAGTCTGGTACTGAAGACCTGATTATTAGTGCTGTAAAGTTAAGAATATGAAGTTCCACCTTCTTTTACTGGTGACAGTGTAGAACATGTGTAAATAGAAGTATTGATTGCAATTGAATTTTTAGTCAGGTGTAATTTCTGGCATCAGATTGTGGGCTAAGCATGTGACAACAATTTCTGACTCTGGCCGAAATCTAAGATCAAAACCTGCATGTGTTAAGAGCGAAACCTGGAAAATAAAATCATGGTCATAATTGTTTACACTTTTAAATCAAACTTGAGAATAGATTCTGTACGTGGAGCCTTTCATTGTTCATGTCTTCTGTGTCTTCTCTGAGCCTTGTCGCTGTCATTCCATAAACACCACATAATGGGATGTGATTGACATTTTCTCGTGGCGTCGGGAGAGAAAGACATTAGCTTCAACTTGAAGACGCTGAAGAGGAACGTGGTGATGAAGACTTGTTGTGTGTAGGCTGCTGCCTCAAGGCTTTTCTACAGCGAACGGCTGGTCAACAGGGCAAAGCTGGCTTTTGTGTACGAGTGTGCATGCGTGTCTGTGTGTGTGTAGGCGAGAGCCTCGGGTTGTAGCTCGCTGTCGGTCAGCAGGGCATGTGGCTCTGATGTGAAATTGCCAACGGTTGCTGTGGCAACGGGTAGCGAAACAAAAGCTCAGTGCTCCTGGAGTGAGGGAACGACGGAGGAGGCGAAATGAGGCCCGAACCTTTTCTTGGATATCGTCCACAGCTCCACAGTTTCTTCTCACACACACTCGCAGTGTTCTCGCTTTCTGCGATCGCCTCCTGTTAGCTTTGTTTTCTCTCTCTCCGATTGTTCCTCTCGTTCCTGGCGCCCGTCGTCCCCTCTCTTCATCTCACTTCCTGTCTATCTTCGTCTGTCTTGTGAGATAGAGGTGTGAGAAGCAGCTGGGTCCATCAGTGGGGAAAGAGAGCGAGAGCGAGAGTGGATAAGAGTGTGAGAGCGAGGAGGTGTGAGAGAGGGAGATGAGAAAAGAGTGAGGGGGGAAATTAGCAAGAGAGAGGGAAGGAGAAACTCAAGAAGGAAGGAAAGAATGAAGAGAACCAGTAAGATGTGATAGTTAAATCTGGCTGTAAGGAAATGATTATAGATTATAACCGGCTGATAGAAATATTGATCTCAGATTTGCTTGTTACTCTGCACCAAGTTATCACACCACGTGAGCTGTTTGCTAAATCCTCTGTTTGTTTGTTTTCTCGAATGCTAATCTCAACACGTGTTATGGACACAAATAAACACCTGGAACACGGCGAGGGAGAACTCACCTGTGATGTCATAAACTGTAGGGAGGCTTAAAGAATCACATCTTCAGCAGTGGTCTACTGTAAAGTTTGTAGTTAGTTTCTATATAGATAATGAACCGTGTTTGAAAACCCAACAAATTTGTATTATGCTAATTATAAATATATATATATATATTGCCAAAAACAATATTAGGGCATATTATTGTATGAATCTTGGTAATGATTCTTCAGATTTCATCATCCAAACCTTATGATAAAGAAAGGTAACTAAGGCGAAAACACAAATACAACCAGTTATGTAGAACTTGAAAATAAAATAGAAATTAAACATAAATGCACAACTTTTCAGTTTGATTTTACCAACATGTTGACAATGCTAATATCAGTTGATTTGTATCAGCATAATTACATATTGGTCAGACTCTCACTCTCACACATGATTGTATGTCTTATCAGATTATTTTTTTATTCTGTTGTTCTCAAAAATCCACTGTGATTAAAAAACAGCAACATGTGAACCCTGGATGTTTAAAGCATATCAATATATAAAAAAATATATTGAAGCTATTAAATCAATATTTTAATATTAACGATGGGTCAAATCACTGTGTTAAGTGGGACTGGGTCCAAACTGCAGTTCTCTTTGGGTGAACACAGCGTTTTAGCATCTTTGAGCTCATTATTTTTGTTTTTACGTGGCTTTTATCAGTGTCATGTTCAGGTCAGGTAACCAAGCAGTGAAACAGACACATGTTATTGAAGCTTATGTGATATTTGGTCTTTCTGTTTGACTAAAGGCATCAAGACAGATACCAGTCTTTTTTTTTCATTGTCTGTTTTGTTGGTTTCTTTTTTCGTGTCATTTATCTGAAAGTGAACACGGGCAGATAAAAATAGAGGAAGGCAGAGAGGGGATGAAGCACCACAAGGGTCTGATTCATATCCACAGCCCGGTGAGCCAGGTTCAAATCCACAGTGACACAAATGTGAGACGTGCACGTCTGCCTGCCAGAGCTCCATGATGCCCCAGTCATTTCTGTTGTTAAGCCACAAAGTGCAGCCGTTCTCCTGCGCTCCGCTCTCATCCGTCAGATAAATGGATAAGTGCTGTGAGCCCCGTTAGCAGGTGGAAGTTAGAGCCTTCACTTCTCTGAAGTCAGTCCACAACATCTCCCTTCTCAGTTCTTTAATGAGAACAATAGCTACAGAGAAATGTAAGATATTTGAATAAACACTTTCATAATCACATGAAAAAACTACACTTTAGAAATGTAAATTACATTTATACAGTTACTAGATAGGGCAGAGTGATACACAAAAAATATTATTACATATTGTAATTATTTAGACATTATTTTAGTGGGAATGATCATTTTTTGAATCATTAAACATCACAGTTTCATAGAATAACCAACATTTACTAATTAGCATTAAATACAAAAAATATTCAAATGCAGCTATTAAAAAATAATCTGATGCTGATGGGAATATCATCACATTTGCCCAAATTAAAATTTATTTTAAGAGAATTTGAACATTTTAAACGTGGAATCTGATCAACCTGATTCACCTTGACCTCATTTTTTTTTATTTATTCCATTTGGACATTTTGACGTTCCAGATTTTAAGGATTACAGACGAGAAGATGAACTCTGATTGACTATCACAAGGTCAAAGTGATTCGTGTTTTGTTTAACGTGTCTATCTCTCTCCCTGTGTCTTGTCGTTTAGCTCGGCCGCACTGAAACCGCTGTGAACAACTTGAATCCAGTATTCGGAGTGAAGTTTCAGGTGGACTACCACTTCGAGGAGATCCAGAAGCTTCGCTTTGCCTTGTTCGACGAAGACAAGTGCGCCACTCAGCTCTACGAACACGACTTCCTCGGAGAATTCATTTGTACACTCGGACTGGTATGACTTGATTTCTCCTTTCCAGTCCAAAGTTGGTTCTGTTTTAAACAGGACGACTGAGTAAAAGTTTCTAAGAAATATTTGATTCAGGGAATTGGAATCAAACCAAGACTTTCCATAAAGTTCAAACCCTCATTTTTTTTCATTCTTCAATCTCTTTGATTTTCCTCTAGATTGTGTCCAATAAAAAACTCCACAGACCATTGATCTTAGCCAATGGGAAGCCAGCTGGCAAGGGATCCATTACCGTAAGCATCAGTACTGTTTCCTTTATATCCTGGTTTTCTTTCTGTTTCTCCGGTTGACGGACACATGTTGTACCGTATCATCACATGTTGCTCTTGTCACTGTTGTTTCTTATTATGGCATCAAGGAGTAAGGATGTTATTGAGGCTGCTGCTGTGATTGTTGCTGCAGATGTTGATGTAAGTGTAAATAGTGAAGAACCAGTATTTTTGCTGGATCTAATATCGAGCTGTAACTCCTTCTTCAGATCACAGCCCAGGAGCTGTCTGACAACAGAATCATCACTCTGACCCTGAGTGGGCGTAAACTGGATAAGAAGGTAGGAAGCCTGCCTCGGTTGACCCCTTCCAGTCCTCACCTCTGGTCAGATGGTGACACCCTGGTGGAGCATTTTGGCTGAGAAAAGCATGAATGAGGATAGAACATGAAAAAGACTTCACAACAATGTGTCTCTGTTTCATTCAGGACTTCTTCGGGAAGTCCGACCCTTACTTGGAGTTTCACAAACAAGGAGAAGATGGTAAATGGATGCTGGTGCACAGGACGGAGGTGAGTCACGGGGCCACCTGCATGTGTCATGAGCTGTGATTTTACACAAGGTCAGACACTGTAACAGTAAGTGTGTGAGTGCTGATGCTGAGGTAATTCTACTGTGGCTGCATCATGAACTGTATATGCTGCAGAGTAATCTCATGATAACTTGACTCTTTCTGTGTCTGGGACTTCAGGTCATAAAGAACACTTTAGACCCGTCGTGGAAACCGTTTACTGTGCCGCTCATCTCTCTCTGCAATGGAGATGTGGACAGAAACATCAAGGTTGGTGATTACAACACTGCTCTGCTATGGATCTTCTTCTTTTATTAGATGTTACACATTGACAAGAGGAGAGAATGACAGACACTGTTTAGTTTTGATGCATTTTGTCATGTTAAATGATTAAACACCAAAACTAAAATACTAAAAGAAAAACAGAAAGACGTACACATTGGCCAAATCATGGAAAACAAACAAGATAAGAGATAAGATAAAAATAAAATATGATGTGTTCTACTCATCAACAGGTTCTGTGTTATGACTACGACAACGATGGAGGCCATGACTTCATAGGAGAGTTTCAAGCTACGGTTTCCAAGATGACTGAAGCCCAGAACTCAGTGGAGGTAAAACGTGTTTAGCATAATTCATATTTCAGTCCAAGAAAACAAATCCCTGCTGTTACTGTTGTTCCTCCTTGTAATTAAGCAACTGCAGTGTAGACAATCTCCTTCCTGTTTACAGCGACATGCACGTGACCAGTGTACGTGAATGATGTAATATGCATTTTCAGGTGTATTCGTATTTCTTTAACATTAGACAGTCAAGTAGAGACTTTAATTTGAGAAACATTTCAGGGTTTCCCCGCCGGCCAAATCCCATTTTAACGCTTAAACATAAACCACCATCAGGTCAAATGTTGAAATTGTCCCCACTTGTGGTGATAATCTGTGACTATCCAAGCTGTGTTTTTCCTCTGGTGTATAATGAACATTACTGTCCCACTGTGCTGATAATTTACACCAAAGCTGCTGAATCCCTTTGCAGCAGAAGGTAACAGTGTGATTTTAAATGTCTCAAATTTCTTTTAAAGATCCAAAACAACAGGAATCTGATGTTGCACAAAATAAACAGAACCGTGCTCATCAGCTTCATTCTGTCTGATTTAGATTTACTGAATTGGCCTCTGGCTAATTTGCAGTTTAAATACATTCAAATACAATGAAGATGGAATAACAATGCACAGATTAGCAGTTTTTCCCACGTTGTGTCCTGTGCTGACCGACTGAGCCTGAAGTCTGTGCTGCCAGTGACTAAACACTGATGAGATTCATTCTTTTCTGCTAAAAATATAAAGATGCACGGATCAGAACACAGTTTATTCATTAGCTGCTCTGTGTGTGTGCGCTGGCATGTGCATCTGCGCGTATGTTCATTTGTGAAACTGCACGTGTGCGTGTGCAGAGGCCGCCTCTCCACTCGCTCTCCAGAGTCTCTTCATGTGTGGTAATGATGTTCGGGGTGACACAAAAATAACAAGCGAAAAATAAAAGGGCAGATGCAGGATGGAGAGATGGGGGAAGATGGAGGGCGACAGGCAGTGTGAAAAGGGGGATGAGGGAAATGAGAGGTGCTTTTGAGATGTAAAACAGCCTTTAGCTGAGCCCCGGGAACACTGCGAGGCATTTAGAGTTACCTGTCATCTGAATCAGCGACTGACTTAAGACATGTGAGTCTGTGCAGCGTGTGTGTGTGTGTGTGTGTGTGTGTGTGTCTCAAATATCTGTATTGATGAAACGCAATGTTGTAAAAGTGTGTATTTGTTGGACAAACAGCATCAAATAGAATAAATTCAGTGTTTTTCATAAACAATAGTGTTGCACCACTGTGATTTGTTTTGGTTTATGATACATCACCAAGTATCTAAGTTGCTGTGGGCGGCGTGAGGAAAACATGCAGATCAGAGTCAGGTCTGTTCATGTCCTCCCTGCTCCTCTTTCCCCCTCTTTCCCTCCCTCCATCTAACACTCCTCATCTGTCTCCTCCCTCCCACTGTCGCTGTGTCTCTGCAGGTGGAGTTTGACTGCATCAACCCCAAGAAACAGAAGAAGAAGAAGAATTACAAAAACTCTGGAACTATCATTGTCAAGTCATGTAAGGTGAGGGGAGATTGATGGATGGAGACATTTATAGACATATAACACTTGGACATGTCCTGGAATATTTCTGGGAAAAGGGAAAAGGTTTATTTCCTTTGTTGAATTGACTCCTCTGTAATATAATTCTTAAGCTGACAGGAGACAAACAACTGACCTGAAGAAATCACAGACCTTTCGGGAAAATGCTTTGAAAAACAGATGATTTAAAGACACATTTTGTCATCAACTGCTCTACTGGCCTCCATTCAGCCCAAATCAAGAATCCTCACATCTCAAAGTATAATACCTGAGTAAATATTTTAGTTTATTGTCTCAATCTCGAGCTTCAAGTCCTCTTCAATACAGAGTTAAATATACGTCAAAGCACCGTAGGCACTGGGGTGTGGACACCGTGTGATTGACAGCTTGTACCGTACAATGGGTGCAGGTTGCAGGTGTGGGAGGGTGTGCATCAGGCTCCACCCCCCTGCTCTTCCGAATATGGTTACTTCAGGGTTTTTTTTTAAAACAAGATGGCGCTGGAGAAAATGCCGAACTCGAGGCTTCAAAGCGACAGCTCACAAATCAATTAGTGGAAAAAACAAGCTAAACGAGACTTAAAGCTGCACAAACACTAACTAACCCACTCAGGTCAGTTTCCCATCTCACACTCGACACAATGAAACATTTGATTATACCAGTTTGGATTTGATCAGCTGACACACTTCTGACTGAGCGTTCATAACTTCTGCTGAATAACTAATTAGTGTGGCAGCTTTCAGCCCAACAGACGACTCATTGAGCTGGAATACTGAGTCTTTAGATGCCGGTTGGAACGACATTAAAGCTGCGTGTGTGTGTGTGATGACAAGCTTTCATAATTAATTATTTTCCTCCATCCTTATTTATACTTATACACACACACACACACACACACACACACACACACACAGTACATGCACAAAAGTGCTAATGCAGTAATTATATTTGTTGGCTGCCGGCTGGGATTAGACTAATGACAGTAAAATCTGTGCTAAATATTCATTGTAATTCGAATGGAGATTGTGTTCAAACATTTATTTTTACAATTTGTAGTGTTTAGGTGCTGTTATAGTTTGTTATAGGCTGAGCTGCTGTAATCAGTGCGTACCAAAAAGCTTTGAAATGACAAACTGGATCAGAATAATAGTAAAGTGTGTGTTTATTTGTTTTATTTAAACACCGTGTGATGCAGTGAGATTCATTCATTTCTGGTTCCAGGTCATTTTAACACTGTTTTATTTACCTTTATCCACCTTTTCTCAAAAGATCATTGACTATTGTTATTTTCCTTGTTTCTTACTTTGACTCTTGTGTCTTCCAGGTTACCAGAAACTACACCTTCCTGGATTACATACTGGGAGGATGTCAGCTCATGTTTACTGTGAGTAGCATATGAGCATTCCTGTGGTTTTATCCTGCCTGAAATGACATGATAATGAGACACGTGCTTCCACGTACTTTGCTCCTGAAAATGAATGGAAAACATCCACAGTTTCTATTTTCATCTCCCGGGGGGGGGGGGTTACAGCGGGATGATCATTTACATTCAGGAGAGAGAAAGTGCGAGAGACAAGGAGATGTTATTGTGAATTGTGAAAACAGGAGGGCCGAGAGAAAACTGGGGGGAAAAGAGGCGAATACAAGAAAATTACTTTTGAAATGATGAAAATAGGAAGTGAGTGTGATGGTGAGATATGTGAGGAGGAGGTAAAGAAAGAGAGAGAGAGAGAGAGAGCTTCTGGTGGAAAGAGCAGCGTCTCAGTCCATTTTGTAATCTTGTTAGGAGAAACTCATATGTCCCTGGTGATGTCACACCTATTGTGTGTGAGTAAACTTGTTTATAATAGCCACAAGCGCACACACACACACACACACACACACACACACACACACACACACACACACACACACACACACACACACACACACACACACACACACAGTCATTGAGAAATCGTACTATTATCCAGGGGGTATTTGTGTCAAATACTGCTGCCCCGCTGCTAAATTCCACAACCATTCAGACCAACTCACTGTTACTGTAAAACTCACACTACACAAACTCTAAAGCCACAGACACACAAAGATAAGACTCACACACACACATTTACACCACATTACAATTCAACAAGAGCCTGTACACACAAACATTCAGTCCCTCAAAAAGTCTCTTTTACTTTCCCCATTGTCAGGAACACTTTTTGGGAATCTCTTTAAATTCCACTCGCACTCAAGTATGAACTGGTAATAATTTGGTGGTCAAAGGTCTTTTGTCGTAACTGGGGGGGAAAAAAAGAAAAGGTTTATATAATTTATATTTGTTTGGAATTTTTCTGGCTCAAGGTCACAGTCAAGTACAAAGGAGCTGTTGTGGGGAGGTGACCTGATTTCTTTTGTTTTACAGAGATGCTGTAGGTGTCAGGGGATGTGTTTTATTCGTCTACTGGGGACAGAAATCTGACAGATTGTGTTAAAATCAGGGCACACACACACACACACAGGCAGTGACAACCTTCAGTGTCAGCCTGTTATTTTTTTTACCTTGTCTTATTGTTTGAAATTACGCTTTAATGCAAAGTGCATAGTTATTGTTGCCATAGTGACGCTTTGTGCTGTTCAAGACAAAGTTGGCACCATGATGAACGAGAGAGAAAGGGAACATAAGAGCAGAACAGTGGGATGTGTCTAATTTAATTTGTCAGTTAAGACGATGGTGTTTATCCTCATAATGTAAATAGGTTTGCTTTCATTAAGACCAAATACTGCTCTTCATTTACTAAATATTTTCAGGTGATTTTAAAAAGTAACAGCGTTTGATTGCCAGATTTTTGGATTTACAGGTTTTTATTTCAGCCGACAACATCAACGAGCACTGTTTTAAAATGAGACGCCTCTTTTTCTTATCTACCCTAACTACTGAAAATGTTCATGGTAGATCTGTCACCTTTTATAGCTGCAATCTGCATCGAGTGCTCGCTGGAAATAGAGCTTGAAACTTAATAGGATGATGCTTATGCATGAATTAGTCGAGAGATAGATATGAAATCAAAAAGCTTCAGCCTCTACACGCTGTAATGTCGCTCTCACTTAGCAGCAGAATATGCAATGATCCTGATTATACGATAAAACTCTCACATTAGCTCTAGTTCCTGTCGTATGTGCTCTTGATGACCAGTTCAAACCGGAGCGGTGAGTTCGGACTTGACCAGCAGTGATGAGTTTTCAGTCATGAGGACTCTCTACTTCCAGTCGGCTCTCCTTCTCACTGACTGAGGTGAAGGAGAAACTCTCACATCTGTGGAAGTATTTCACTGACTGAGCGTGTGCATGTAAAGACGTCGGTTACAATACAAACAACCAACTTAATGTGTTACAATAGAAACATCACCAGTAGTAGAATTTGTAAATGGCTGCTTGTAGTTTTTGATGAGAAACAGATGTGAACATTTGAATCATTTCCTCCTCCAGACCTGGATTATTCGTAATGAGCCGAATTTCAGTGCGTTGGGAACATTTGTCTGTTCTCGTGGTGACGAGATGAGAAAATTTAAGTCGGAATGGGAACTCTTAAATCCTCACTGCTCCCTCCTAATCTTTTGCCTTTGTCAAAGACCTGCAGCTTTTTCACTGACACACACACACGCACGCACACACACACACACACACACACACACACACACACACACACACACACACACACACACACACACACACACCTAATACAGTAATAACACAGATACCTCCTCTTATTCTTACTATTTACATACACACACGTGAGCACAAACACAATGTCCTCCTACACACTCTCTTTCTCTCTCCTGCTTACACACTACGACTGATTTACGCACAATCTCCTGAAACATGACACAAACCCAAATGCAGCATCTCCTCCATACAAACATTTTACCACACACACACACACACACTTTGGCACTGTGAACAAGCGGCGCTCTCTGTGTGCACACACGTGCAGAATCTTCAAACATGCACCTTCCCTGCTCGTGCAGGCGGACTGATTTAGACATGCTGAAGCACACATAATCTCACAAAGATGCTTGATCGTCGAGGACTTTCGTCTTCTCACATGCACATTGCCACTAATATGCATAGATTTTACACACAGACACACACAGACACACACACACACGCATGCAGAAAGAGCTGCTCCGCGGTGTTCAATCAGACTTAGTTTGGCTCTAATCCTAATCTCCAGGAAGAGAAAGTCTTGAGGCTGTGGAAGCTGGAAGAGAGAGAGAGAGAGGAACATCTCTGTGTTACACACTCCAACACAAAGACACAGCCTCACACTGCTGCTTGTGAAAGACTCAGTTCATCGGAATCTCTTGTGTTTGATATCATTCAGCATCGCTGGTTGTAAGGGAGCTTGGTGAGTGGAGAACAGGGTGTACGAGATGTACAGTGTGTACAGTAAACATGTCTCATGTAGTAAAAGTCGCCCTCTCTGTGTTTTTATGGATACCTTCAGAAGAGGGGGATGATCTCCCTCATATGTTTGTATGGAAAAGACACAAACTGATCACATGGAGGTTTGTAAGTGTAAATAGTGAGACAGGCTGACCTCGGTCCCGAAAGTCTTTGCTCATGTTCCATCCTTTCACCAAGTTTCATGGGAATCTGTTGTGTAAATGTTGTGTAATCCTGCTGACAAGCAAACAAACAAAAGGACAGGGCGTGAAAATATAACTGCTTTTGCAAAGGATAAAAAGTAAAACGGTATTGATAAGTAAACATAAGGAAAAATAAATTAGCATTATGTATTGGGATGACACATGAAATTGAAATTTGAAGGTTTAATTGACACCTGATTATTGGGCAACGTGGGTCTGTCTTCACACGTATGTTCCAGGAAGTAACACACACACACACACACACACGCATGCCAACACATTTACAAAGTACACAGCAGCACCCTAATTCTGTCACCCTACATCTGTGTGTCCGTCACTCCTGCTGCCCCTGGTGCTCTTCATTCTCCCCCATCTCTCCTTCCTCCCATTCTTCACCTCATTTTCCCAATTTTCTCTCTTGTACTCATCCACCACTTCTCCATTTTGTCCTTCTTCTGTTGTTGTCCGTGCTGAAGCAGGACATTGTTGTTTTTATCACACTCATAGTGGCTCCAGATGTTAAATTACAAAAAGAGGGAGATGGTTGAGAAAATATTTAAGCTGATAGAAGGGGGGTTCTGGGTCGGGTTCTTGTCACCACAGAAACTGCTGCTCGACGCCTGAGGAAAAGCTTGTCACTTTTAATCTCATATTATGTTAGGCTGTGTATCTGTGCGTGTGTGTGTGTGTGTGTGTGTGTGTGTGTGTGTGTGTGTGTGTGTGTGTGTGTGTGTGTGTTTGTGTATGTTCTCACAGTGTCACCCTGTGGTCATCTGTGTTAAAAATATGCCTTTGTGTGATTTCAGGGACATTTTCTTTCTTTCTTTCAATTTTCAGACACGGCTGCAATACAGTATTTTTTTATCAGTCCTCAGATGAAAACCTTTTTTGTCCTAAATTCAAGAAAACCAGACGATGTGTTTAATGAATCAGGGAAACTGCTGAGATCAACAATTTTTCTATAAAGGATGTAACCACAATAACAATGTTGAAGTGCAACAGGTCTTTTTTTGTAATTGTACAGTTGAAGTTCTTACTCTGAGATAACGAGACGTTCCAGCAACTGCAACTCCATTTTCTCTATTGTTTCCCTCAGACCTTCACTTTACATTCTGTATTTAATGGAACAAATAGGGAATCATCTTGTGTCATTGTTTGTTTTCAGTCAGTTTATTGAAAATATCGACATGTTATTGTCTTCTGAGTTATGAAGGTGTTTTAGAAAATGAAAGTATGTCATTTCTGCACTTTTAATTGAGAAACAACTCTGCTCGTGTCTGTAATCGGGGAAATCGACTTTATATTAACAGCATCAAGCTCAGGTCGGGTTCAGATACAAAAAAACAGACATTCTGTTCATATTTCTGGGACAAACATCCCGTTTTACTGGGGAGAAGAGGAGCTCGCTCAGACTTTCAGCTTTTTAACTTTACAGAACTGTTAAATCCACAAAAAAACTGTATAACAGACCTAAAAACCCAAAACCTATGTCGATGGCAGAAAAATCATTGTACTATCTGGATATTTCCTGTCACAGTTATTCAGAGGAAAAACTATAAAACTGGATTTGTACAATTTCATTTATGTCAGAAGAACCACCGTCACAGTATGTTGAGACCATGAAACTCATCACTGCACTGCAGGTTTTTGAGAGGATGACCTCTACTGAATCGTCATTTCTCTATGTCCATAGGTGGGTATTGACTTCACAGCATCCAATGGGAACCCTCGAGAGCCGTCCTCCCTCCATTACATCAACCCGCTGGGCAGCAACGAGTACCTCGCTGCCATTTTAGCTGTGGGACAAATCATACAGGACTATGATACGTGAGTATGATGAGAAAGACTTGGATCTGTTGTCTCTACAAACAAAGTGACAGCTCAGGTTTATCGGTGCTGGAGTTTTCCAAATGTAACAGTGAAATAGAAATGATTTCCCTGCCACGTCACACTGGGGTTCACAGAAAGCTTTTAACAGGTTTATCGGTTCCTTAATATCCATCTTAATCCCATCGCCTACCTGAGCACCACTGTGCAGTGCTTTGGCATGAAAGTCACAATACACGGAACACACAACCGTCTGTTTGCTCTGTTTATCTGCGTATTTATACCTAGAAAATATGAAAAACATGTTATTAAAACAATGAACTTTTCATATCCTGACACTGATCCGTTTTGTTTTTTCTGGCATGGCAGCAAAACTCTTCCATGCATTTGTACACAAAACAATTACTTCCTTCCTACTTACCTAAAAAAAGCTAATATCAATATCTGTGTATCCTGCCCTTCAGATAAACCTCTTTCCTCACTGACAGTTTTACAGTTTTACCTTTTTTTTCTGCCACCTCTGCTTGTTTCTCTGCAAATGTCTGTGAACGTGTGTCTTTGTGTGAATGAGGTAATGGGATTTTCTTCTGCTGTCGAAATCCAGCTTGTTGAATGTGGTCGAAAAATAAGAAAAAAGGTTTAACTTGTGTTCCAATCTGTTGTCATGGTTTCCTCCTCAGCGACAAAATGTTTCCTGCTCTGGGATTTGGAGCTCAACTCCCACCAGACTGGAAGGTAAACGTGTGTGTGTGTGTGTGTGTGTGTGTGCGTGCGTGCGTGCGTGCGTGTGTGTGTGTATGTGTCACAGAGAGAGTGAAAGAAAGGCGGGGGTGTCACATGCAAACTTCCAGTTGAAACAAGCCTGTATTGTACACACATTTCTATAAACATGGAACAAACACACGTACAAAAAAGCAGCTTTATACATATTCACATGATTATGCAACTGTCAACCCATCTGTGTTGCCATGGCGCTGAGCTGATGAAAAGGACAAAGGAGAGAGAGAGAGAGAGAGAGAGAGAGAGGGTGGGAGGGAGAAGGTGTGGGAGAAATGGACTGTATTTCTCATCAGTATTTTTACTGCGGACTGAAGGACGAACATCACTATCTCTATTCTCTGTTTGTCGTCTCCTCAGGTGTCGCACGAATTCGCCATCAACTTCAACCCCACTAACCCCTTCTGTTCAGGTGAGACCCCCCCCATTGGAATACTGATTATAGTTTCCCAGTTTCATATCTGGCTCTTTTTTTTATTGTACTAATCTCTATCTTTGGTTCTCTGGATTCTCTTGGGTCTTTGAGACAAATATGAATATAGAGATATTGTTTCAACATAAACTCCATGAAGGACATTATAACTAGAGATATTCATTTAGATATTTTTCTCATTCATAGCCAGCGCTCATAATGAACCATTAACAGTTAACTGACAAGAATTAAATGTTCTTGACACATAAACAAGTAACAAGAAGCCTAATAGAAGCACAAACAGTAGAACATGACTCATTCTCAAACACTTTCTCACATCATACTCTCACAGGAGACACAAAAAAAAATTTTAGGCCTTGAAAAATCTAAAATATGTTAAAGCATTGCCAACAAGGTCTTAAATATATGCCGGAAGGTCTTAATTGCTCGTTTAATGCCACTTCCATTGTGATTTTTAAGAGAAATGTGTTGGCAACATTCATAATGTGTAGTGTTAAACTGTTTCTATTAATCCGTGTTTAACCGTTCATTTTAAACATCCCTGTGATATTCAAACAAACAAATGTGACTTTTCCATTAACAAGAACTCGCTCACACACACATGCTGACTCATTGTTTACAACTGTTCATTCATCACCAGCTGTCGCTCATCTCGGCTCAAAGGTTGTCGTCTTCTTTCTGGCTTGAACCCACATGTTCAGCCTGCAAGCAGCATGAACAGATAGGATTGGCTGAGACGTGTCTCGCCCTGTAAAGATGTAAAACACATGTTTATAATAGTATAATATATATAAAAACATTGACAGACCCATGTTACAGTGGAGGATTCTTCAGTTTGAAAACCCTGTCGGACACACAGTTGAATAAAAAGACAACTTCAGATCTTGTGACAGCAGCAGGAGTTTCACTTCTCTGAATATCTTGTTGCATCTGAGTAAATAACACATTCACACTTCACCTCCACTTTCTGCTGAAGATCGCACAAATAATTTCCCCTGATCATTCAGACCAGTGCAAGTTTATTCATATTTATTTATTAGAGCACAACTCTCGAGAGGTTGAAAGCCTGGCTCTGGTTTGATTTAATGTATAATTACAACCCCTCAAATAGTAATAATGAACAATATTTCTTAAAAATATGAAAAATGTACATTGAAAGTAAAATAAAAATGTAATCTGTAGTAAAAAAATGAAAACAAAACATGTGAAATAAAAAGTATAAACTGTGCATGAAAATATATAATGTATTTTCATGAATTTCAGTTAAAGTTTCCCCTATTCTTTGCATTTCTTACTATGAAGGTGTATATTTTTTATAAAGTTAATATGCATTAAAAAAGCACAACTTTTAAGTCAAATAAGCAGGTTAGGGGTTATATTTAAGTCACAGTATGGATTAATCTTATTTGAGTCAGAGAAATGCTGAAGAGAAACCGAACCTGTTTTCCCTTCCTCTGGTCTCTCTTCTTAAAATTGAAGTTGTCTCTACATTTAAATTCTCTGTCCCTCTCTAGGTGTGGAGGGCATTGCAGAGGCCTACTCCACCTGTCTCCCTCACATCCGGTTCTATGGCCCGACAAACTTTTCTCCAATCATCAGCCATGTAGCGCGTTTCGCTGCCCAGGCCCTTCAACAGGAGAAAGCAGCGGTAGGTGACAATAATTAACCTGGTTATCTGCCTTTCCACATTTTAATTATTCCTCATTTGAACTGGTATAATTAAAAGCAGAAAGATGAGACAGAGCGCCGTCATGTATTACCAACACACAGCCAGCTATTTACTGCTATCTGTCTGAACACCCTCCTTTGTTGACACACTTGGCAGGAACGGTCCACGTCTTCCAGGGAGAGACTGTGGAAATGTAGCCACAGGTCTCTCAAGAGAATTTTTTTTCATGCTGCAGAATCACGCTGCAGAATCCCAAACTGAAATCAATTTTAATATTGAATTAGATATCGACTGGAGGTGAGAGAGCAAAGGTCGAGTCCTGGTTAAACTGGGGCAGGCACCGTTTTCTGTTAACAGCTCAGGCAGGAAGGATCAGAGACTTTCTAAAGACGGACAACATGACTGCTCCCTAGAAATCATCTTGATTGCCCCCCCCCCCTGTTGGCATAAACCCCACCTCCTCCATGTTAGAGGATTGGACATGCGCCAAACTAGAACATTTTATTATTATTGGATAGTATATAAGCTAAAACCTGTCAGGGTGTTTGTACTCACATTTCAGCAGCTTCATGGTCGACAGTTTGTGCGTCTGTTGGCTCAGACTGCAGCCATGTTGACCACAGGGCGACAGACTGGAGTGACACCTCCTGTGGGACATCTTCTGTCCTTACACCACTTTGCAGCTGAGACACTGACAGGGAAGTTCACACGTTTTCGAGTAACCTCCAATCTGAGTTTCTCATTTTAAAGCTAGAGGCGTAGCTTTGACTTAAACTACTCGCACTACTTTTCCATATATACATTCCCTCTTTACGTCACCACCGTAGACATGTTAATCTTCATACATGACAAATACGATTAACAGCACACATACTGTCATCTCCCTTTTAGTCAGAGAACCAATCCCAGCTGAGCTTGTTTGATCTCAACCAATGAATTGCAGCTTAGTTTACTTCCAACTGGTGAAACCACTGGATTATGTATTTTAAGCAGTAACACCTCAAATCCAAATTAAGGGGCGAGCCTGGGGGTCTGTCTCACACCCAGGGAGAGATTTTCTATTTAGTAACATTTCTTGGGAGGAATTCTTGTAGTACTCCTGGAGCTGTGGCACAGTCTGGTTCAAGTGAGAACATAACACACAGTATGTCATAGTGTAGGGTGATATGAGATTATAATACTACTGAAGCCCACAATAGTTTCACTTTGTGGGAATTATACATATACACACAGTTTCTTAATGCAACAGGAAGGTGCCCAGGACATTATTTGATTCATAACCACTGAATAAAATACAAAATACAGCTAAAGGTGCATGAAACGCTGCATCTACTCTGCCTGAATGAAAAGAAAAAACAGATACATAAGCAATTAAAACAGAGACACAGGGTTAAACCTGGGAAAATGCCCTTTAAAAAAATGTTTTTCTATACAAATACCAATACATTTTTTTAACTCACCAGCGTCACACACACTGTTTTTAAAATAATCAGCCTTCTCACACCCAAAATCTCGGGCACGTGGACAGAGCCTTCACAGGCCAAACACTCATGATTGCTCATGACTCCGACACCCTTTTGCTATTTGCTCCTGAGTAAGATTGTTTTTTTTTACGTTCGGCTAAGCAGAAGTTTCAAACAAGCATTGTTGAGCTTTGCTGTTTGGAGTCTGTTCTAATCACAACTAAATGTTCAGTCACTGCTGCTGCTCCAGCTTCTAAATTTGCCTCTCGGGGGCCAAAAATAAGAGTTCGTGTCTGTCAGCCACGGACTTAATTACCGTGAGGCAGCAGTGGTTCGCTCTGGCGAAGGCTCAAACCCCTGTGAGCACCCCGAGGGGCAGGAGCAGGATCATGTCAAGCACATGTGTCTGTTTTAATGTCCAGAATAACAAGAGAGAAGAGTTTAAAATGAATATAAGTAGTAATTTGGTCTTTTATTACTGTGAAGCTGGAGCGTGTTTCAGTTTGTGATGTTTATGTCCTCGAGCTCATGTTTGTGACTGCGGAGAAAACAACAGTGGGCACAAACCGGGGTCCTGCACACACTGGGGTCCTGCACAAACTGGGTTCCTGCACAAACCAGGGTCCTGAACACACTGGGGTCCTGCACAAACTGGTGTCCTGAACAAACTGGGGTCCTGCACAAACTGGGGTCCTGAACAAACTGGGGTCCTGAACCAACTGGGGTCCTGAACAAACTGGGGTCCTGCACAACTGGGGTCCTGAACCAACTGGGGTCCTGAACAAACTGGGGTACCGGCCTGACACTGGGGTCCTGAACAAACTGGGGTCCTGAACAAACTGGGGTCCTGCACACACTGGGGTCCTGCACAGCGTAACTGAACCAACTGGGGTCCTGCTAACTGGGGTCCTGAACCAACTGGGGTCCTGAACAAACTGGGGTCCTGCACCAACTGGGGTCCTTAACAAAGTGGGGTCCTGAACACACTGGTGTCCTGAACAAACTGGGGTCCTGCACCAACTGGGGTCCTGCACACACTGGGGTCCTGCACCAACTGGGGTCCTGCACCAACTGGGGTCCTGAACTACCACACACTGGTCCTACTCCTACCGGTCCTGAACAAACTGGTGTCCTGAACAAACTGGGGTCCTGCACACACTGGGGTCCTGCTCACACTGGGGTCCTGAACCAACTGGGGTCCTGAACCAACTGGGGTCCTGCACCAACTGGGGTCCTGAACAAACTGGGGCTGGGGTCCTAACAAACTGGCTGGGGTCCGGGCACAACTGGGTCCGCACTGGGGTCCTGAACCAACTGGGGTCCTGAACAAACTGGGGTCCTGAACCAACTGGGGTCCTGCACCAACTGGGGTCCTGCACCAACTGGGGTCCTGAACAAACTGGGGTCCTGCACCAACTGGGGTCCTGCACCAACTGGGGTCCTAACAGATGGGTCCTGCACACACTGGGGTCCTGAACAAACTGGGGTCCTGCACAAACTGGAGTCCTGAACCAACTGGGGTCTTGAACAAACTGGGGTCCTGCACCAACTGGGGTCCTGCACCAACTGGGGTCCTGAACACACTGGTGTCCTGAACAAACTGGGGTCCTGCACCAACTGGGGTCCTGCACACACTGGGGTCCTGCACACACTGGGGTCCTGAACCAACTGGGGTCCTGAACAAACTGGGGTCCTGAACAAACTGGGGTCCTGAACCAACTGGGGTCCTGCACCAACTGGGGTCCTGAACAAACTGGGGTCCTGCACCAACTGGGGTCCTGCACCAACTGGGGTCCTGCACCAACTGGGGTCCTACAAACTGGGGTCCTGCACACACTGGGGTCCTGAACAAACTGGGGTCCTGAACCAACTGGGGTCCTGCACAAACTGGGGTCCTGAACCAACTGGGGTCCTGAACAAACTGGGGTCCTGCACCAACTGGGGTCCTGAACAAACTGGGGTCCTGCACAACTGGGGTCCTGCACCAACTGGGGTCCTGAACAAACTGGGGTCCTGCACCAACTGGGGTCCTGCACCAACTGGGGTCCTTAACAAACTGGGGTCCTGCACACTGGGGTCCTGAACACACTGGGGTCCTGCACACACTGGGGTCCTGCACACACTGGGGTCCTGAACAAACTGGGGTCCTGCACAAACTGGAGTCCTGACCAACTGGGGTCTTGAACAAACTGGGGTCCTGCACCAACTGGGGTCCTGCACCAACTGGGGTCCTGAACACACCGGTGTCCTGAACAAACTGGGGTCCTGCACCAACTGGGGTCCTGCACCAACTGGGGTCCTGCACACACTGGGTCCTGCTCACACTGGGGTCCTGAACCAACTGGGGTCCTGAACAAACTGGGGTCCTGAACAAACTGGGGTCCTGAACCAACTGGGGTCCTGCACCAACTGGGGTCCTGAACCAACTGGGGTCCTGCACAAACTGGGGTCCTGAACCAACTGGGGTCCTGAACAAACTGGGGTCCTGCACCAACTGGGGTCCTGCACCAACTGGGGTCCTGAACCAACTGGGGTCCTGCACCAACTGGGGTCCTGAACCAACTGGGGTCCTGCACCAACTGGGGTCCTGCACCAACTGGGGTCCTGCACCAACTGGGGTCCTGAACAAACTGGGGTCCTGCACACACTGGGGTCCTGAACAAACTGGGGTCCTGAACCAACTGGGGTCCTGCACAAACTGGGGTCCTGAACCAACTGGGGTCCTGAACAAACTGGGGTCCTGCAGGGGTCCTGAACAAACTGGGGTCCTGCACACACTGGGGTCCTGAACAAACTGGGGTCCTGCACAAACTGGGGTCCTGCACAAACTGGGGTCCTGAACCAACTGGGGTCCTGCACAAACTGGGGTCCTGAACCAACTGGGGTCCTGAACCAACTGGGGTCCTGCACAAACTGGGGTCCTGCACAAACTGGGGTCCTGAACCAACTGGGGTCCTGAACAAACTGGGGTCCTGCACAAACTGGGGTCCTGCACCAACTGGGGTCCTGAACCAACTGGGGTCCTGCACAAACTGGGGTCCTGAACAAACTGGGGTCCTGCACAAACTGGGGTCCTGCACAAACTGGGGTCCTGCACAAACTGGGGTCCTGCACAAACTGGGGTCCTGCACAAACTGGGGTCCTGAACCAACTGGGGTCCTGAACAAACTGGGGTCCTGCACCAACTGGGGTCCTGAACAAACTGGGGTCCTGCACACACTGGGGTCCTGAACAAACTGGGGTCCTGCACACACTGGGGTCCTGAACCAACTGGGGTCCTGCACACACTGGGGTCCTGAACAAACTGGGGTCCTGCACACACTGGGGTCCTGAACAAACTGGGTCACAGACATTTTCAACCTGTCACTGCTCCAGTCTGTAGTCCCCACATGTAGTCCCCACGTTTCAAGGAGACCATCATTGTCCCTGTTCCCAAGAAAACAAAAACCGATGACCTGACCTGGACCCACCACACAGACTCCATCAGGAAAACGGCCAGACAGCGGCTCTTCTTCCTCCGCAGGCTGTGGAGGCTCAACATGGATTCCAGGATTCTCTGCAATTTCTACAGGTGCACCATAGACAGTATCCTGACTGGCTGCATCACCGCCTGGTACGGCAGCTGCACCGCCCTGAACCGTAAGGCTCTAAAGAGGGTGGTGAAGTCTGGACTGGGGTCCTGAACACACTGGGGTCCTGCACAAACTGGGGTCCTGCACAAACTGGGGTCCTGCACCACTGGGGTCCTGCACACAATGGGGTCCTGAACAAACTGGGGTCCTACACACGCTGGGGTCCTGAACAAACTGGGGTCCTGCACACAATGGGGTCCTGAACAAACTGGGGTCCTGAACAAACTGGGGTCCTGCACACAATGGGGTCCTGAACAAACTGGGGTCCTGCACACAATGGGGTCCTGAACAAACTGGGGTCCTGCACACAATGGGGTCCTGAACAAACTGGGGTCCTGAACAATCTGGGGTCCTGAGCACACTGGGGTCCTCCACACGCTGGGGACCTGCACATTCTGCTGACATCAGAGTCGACAAAGAGCCATGGGAGTCTCGAGTTAGGAATAACTCAGCACGATGTTCCCACTGGGGTCAGTCATAAAAAGAAAAGCAGCCATGTGACTCTCGCAGGAGGTTTGGATCTACAAGGTTCCAACAAACTGTTCATGTCCCTCTTGTGCACACATCCAGTGGCACATCTCCTGCCTGAATGTGGAGAGAGCTGGGTAGCTGGGTATCATTATGCTCCCACAGGGCTTTTTGTCCATAATTGTACCCTGTCACCCTGTGGAGAACAAATACACGAGCCAAATGCACAAAGGCTCGAACTCGTCTGTGTGTCGTGTTCTGAAAATCCTATTGTTTCAGTAAGGAAATGATTACAGACCCTTTTCTTGTTTCAGATTATTGTGAGTTCAAACAGGGGTGGACCGTGGCAAGGAGTTAACGCACAATAAGATGTGACAGGCACAGCAGAGGAGTGTGTGGACCACATGCTGGCACAGGGGCTGGTGACGTGTGTGTGTGTGTGTGTGTGTGTGTGTGTGTGTGTGTGTGTGTGTGTGTGTGTGTGTGTGTGTTGTAAGTGGGTGGGTGTGTAACAGGCCGCACACACAAATCGGCTGCTGCTCTTCCTCAGTGATCCTGTCCCTGCTCCTGATAATGAGAGAACCTACAACTGCAAACTGTGTGACCATGTAGGAACACACTCCTGCTGCTTACACACACCACACACACACACACAGACACACACAGGCACACACACACAGGCTGTGGCCGGTGCAGTCTACGCGCGTCCCAGTGTGCGAGCGACCCTGTCTGTGTGATAATGATTCTCTAATGAGCGCTGCTGTTAGCACATTAAAGAGACAGGCTTCAGAGCCCTCCCTGCGTGTGTGTCTGTGTGTGTGTGTGTGTGTCTGTGTGTGCATCATGGAAGTGGAATTTTGAAGAAAGTTTTAGAAGTGAAGTCAGTGTGTGTCTTCATCTGGTCGTTTCATAGGAAAACCATCGACGCTCTAGTTTGCAGAACTGATCATTGTTTGTGTTTGTTGTGTTTTCACTGGTGTCTGTTTGTGGATTTGTTTGTTTGTCAGCAGGATTATGCAAAAAGTGCTGAACCAATTTACACCAAACCGAGAAGAACTCATTAAATTTAGTTGTGGATGCGTTTAAAGGGGCAAATCAACACTCTCATTAACATATTTATGGTGCGGACATGAGTTTGCACAGTTTGGAGCAGATTATCAAACTACCTCCTTCTCTATTAGAGCAACAGAGACGTGTAGGTTTGTTTTCCTCTGCATATTCTTGCATTTTCAAACGTTTTAACCCCTTTCTGTCTTTTCTCGTTCTCTCTTCTTCTCCTCCCTCCCTCATCCATCTTCCCCACTGCAGCAGTACTTCACTCTCCTCATAATCACAGATGGTGTCATCAGCGACATGGACGAGACGCGTCACGCCATCGTGCAGGCGTCTAAGTTACCCATGTCCATTATCATAATCGGCGTGGGCAACGCAGACTTTGCTGCCATGGAGTTTCTGGATGGAGACGCCAGCGTGTTGAGGTCCAACTCAGGAGAGGAGGCTGTTCGGGACATCGTGCAGTTCGTCCCCTTCAGGGATTTCCGTAATGTGAGTATCAGCCTGTTAAACACAGAAAACTATGGGATGGATGGTTTACTGGTTGTTAGAATAGCTAAGCTAAGAGATAGGCAGTGTGAAACCAATCTCAGACCCTGAAAACATTATCTGGGGTTATTGTGAATTCTGTCACGATAATTTTGACCAGTACTGTAACAACATGATGTCATGAGTGTGTGTGTTTATCGAATGGTCTGCTGGATTACAGCTGCACACACACACACACACACACACACACACACACACACACACACACACACACACACACACGGTAGATGAGGGTAGCTGCCTGCATGTGTTCTGTTGATGAGCATAAACTTACACTGGTTGTGTTCATGTTAATGAGTTTTCATACATGTGTGATGTAGAATAGCACACAGGTTAATTAGTGTGTGCGCTTTTGTTGTGTGTGTGTGTGTGTGTGTGTGTGTGGGCTGGTAGTGGGCGAGCTCACTTCCTTTGTTGTGGGCGGAACAGACAGTGTTTTCTGGCTTCAGTCCAGTTTGTTGGTTTGTTGGTGGGAGGGCGAGAGACACCAGAACAGAGAGGGAGAGAGAGAGAGAGAAGCTCAGACTGAGGAAACGTATTAATGAGACAAACATGAAAGTGTTGGCAGCTCAACTTTTACTACATATCGTCAGTGCAGTCGGTGCTGATTAGATTAATTAGTTTGTTTTCACTCCTGTCTGTTGATTTGTTTATTTATTTGTTAGTTGTATGTTAGATTACACAGAAAGAACTGCACGGATTGAGGGTTAGGGTTAGAGACTTGGTGGAATGACGCATTGTGGGTCGGGAAGAACTCAGTACATTTTGGTGCGGGTCCGGATCAGAGAGTGGATCCAGGATTATTTATTTTTCTCTCTTTTTAACATAGCGAGAAATGCCGTATTTCAACATTATCAGTTTTCTCAGGGAAGAAATAATTGATGTTGAAAAAAAAATCAGGCACGTTTAGGGAACTGATGTCTATGAGTGTGAGAAATTTGTTGTAGCTTAATTGGATTTAAGGGAACTAAAGTGGATGTATGTCTGACGAACACAAAACAAACCCAATATTTCGAGACAAACACGTAGAAGACATCGACAAAGAGCTCAACTTGGAACAATGACAAGATCTGAGAGCTTTTTGTGATCAGGCCCGAAGCTGTAAACATGAACTCTTGATCTCACAGTGAAATGAATAGTTCTGTTGTGTCTCGTTTTCGTGTGTGCGTGTGAAAATGTTGTGTTTCTCTCCCAGGCTCCCAAGGAGACTCTGGCCAAGTCGGTTCTGGCCGAGCTGCCTCAGCAGGTCACTCAGTATTTCAAGCAGCGGAATCTCCCGCCCATCAACCCGGCACCGGAGTGAGACGCCGTGAAGACGAGGGCCCCGCACGCTGTACCATAGCTCAACTAAACCTGTCCTCTCCTTAATGACAAACCAGAAAGAAAACCTCCCTGCCTCTGTGTTAAAATAAGAAGATAGCTCAGCCAGTGTGAATCCATCAGACGTGACTTTCTGTGTGTTAAAGCTTCGCAGCACAGATCTTTGATGAGTGCGTAAACGGACACGTGTGAAGTGAAGGCAGGCGGCAACAAGCAGGAAAGACACAATGTGAAGGGAAAAATATCTTGATTAATCAGGACGTAGGTAGTTTGTTGTTTTTTTTTGCTTTTTGCATGTGTGTGTCTTGTGCCTGAGACCATGTGATACATCCTTGGTGTGACGTCCTCTCTGAGCTGAAGTGCATCTGTGGTTGAATCCTCTCCTGTCGTTGTTTGGATGGTTTTTCCGGCAGCAGATCAGACGAACTGAACCGAGCAGAGTTCCTTCACCTCCTCCGCCCGGGGGAAGCTTTTGATCCCCTTGTCGTGCTGGAGGCAGGTTTAAGGCTCCGCTGTGTTAATGTGCTGGGCCGACTGAGGTGGGAGCTGTAGCAGCGACACAGGTTAGATGTGAGATACTGAGTCAAATCCTCCGGCTCTTAAAAACACGGGGCCCCATTTTGATCGCTTTTGCAAAAATCCTTGTATTTCTAATGACTTCGGTTCATCCTGCATGTCGTCGATATCTACTCACTGTTTACAACGTTACGATGCTGATGATCACTAACGCATGGTTTTCTTTTTTCCAGATTCTGTATTTAATAGAGTTTGTACATATTTTAATTGTGTGGGAACAAATAGAGGAAGTGTGTCATGTCAGAGTTTTAACTAGCGGAAGCAGACAGGAAGTTTCTGATATGCATGTACAGGATATCGAATGTATATTTCTATGATGCTGTTCATGTTCTGATAAGCCGATGTTTTTAATGTACTTTTTATGCAGTGCTGAATTGTGTAATGAAAACTGCTACTACGTGTGTTACTGTGCATCTTTGTAATAAATGTGATATTCGTTTTATAAAGTTGTGTCCATGTCCACGCTCAGGTTAATAAACTCAAGAAAATATCACGTGTTCTGTGTGATTCTGTGGATGTTTTACATAAACATTTAGTCCCTCTCACACAACAAGCTTCAGTTTAACACCAGAACTTGTTTATTTCAGGAATCTAATAAAAAAAACATCAACCTGGACGAGTAAAAATAACCAACTTATTTCTGATTTCCATTTTTTATTTAGACTCATTCATGCAAAGTTACAGCAGCTTCACATTCTGACCTCAGCTTCACGACTCACTGCTGATTTGATCGGGACAAATTAAAAACTTTAACTCCTAGAATCCACTCAAGGTTTTTAAATGAAGTAATGGAAGAATGAAGGCAAAAATTACCGTAAATTCTAAATTATGTCCAATGGATTTTAAGCCACATTAGAAATTCTCCAGCAATGCAAATTCAGCCCGAGACATTGTTCCAGTCTTTTGATACAATAATTATAACTAAATACATCCAACCCATGAAATTCCCATCAGCCTCTGGTGGCAACATTTTAGCTTTCTACTTTTCTCACATAGGAAAACATCAAACCTGATAAAACTCAACACCGCCATTGAATCAGGTGTAAACACACAGGAAAGTGGATCCAGGAATTAATCTGAACACTTTCCATAACATTGCAAGACGGAGCGTTTTTGACATTATCACCAATTACCCAAGAATGATTCTTGGATCTTTATAAAGTAAAAATAGATATTTAGGGAACTGATATCTATGAGTGTGAATTCAAGGAGACTGTGGAGGTTTGAGTTCTGTTAAGTGTCTCTGCAGTTGTCTCTGTCTCACACATTCATCGACACAGTAAACACACAGAACAAGGGAAAGCTTTATTTATTTCTCTCTGCTCAGACTTTGGCCAACAACACAAAGCCGAGACGACAGAAAACATTCCAGCATCTTTCCAACGAGACTGACGGGAAAAACACGTCACATCACACGAACACACACGAACATTTGTCAAACTTTGCATTGAACCCGAAGAGAGAAAGAAGCGCGTCCTTCCTTCTCTCCTCTGAGTCATGTGTCACAGTCTCTTCCTCGCTCCACAGCTGTCAATCACTGTTCCCTCAGCCAATAGCACAACTTGCAGTCGCTGTGGCTTGGGACGGGAGGGGGGGGTGGGGTGGGGCAGGATGTCGTCAGAGTGCGGGATTGGTTGCTCGGCTTAAACTGCGTGAGACGTGATTAAGGGAAAGGAAGGGCGGCGGTGTCACGTTTGAGAGCCACAATAGGAAAGAAACACAAATAGATATTAGTTTAGTTAAATTAAAATTAAAAAACGGTTTTGAATGTTACTGGATTTTATTTAATGGGCTGAACTTTGTCTGGAGACAAAGAGACAGTTGAACTCACAGCTGTGAAAACAACAGGAATACTGAACATGTGTGTGTGTGTGTTGCCAGTGTTTGACTCTAACATGATATGAAGTTGTGTTGCCTCTGTTTTGTGTGTTCCTCTGTAACAATGTGTGTGTGCATGACCTTTACTCTGTGTGTGTGTGTGTGTACATTTCTTATGTGAGGTTACCTTTTCTGACTGTTAAACATCCTACAGGCAGGTAAACAAGCTTCAGTGGCTGTTTGTGTGTCTGTGTGTGTGTCTATCTGTAAGCCCTGTTGAGCCGGGGGTACGGCAACATGATTGGGTCCACGCTACCTTCGCTGTCCGAGCTGCTGTCAGAGTCGCTGCTGCCAGAGTACACCCACATTCCCGGTAAAACGCCGACGCACACAGCTGCGGACGGCAGGTGTAAGACGCCTTGGCCGGAGCCCTGGGGAGCCGAGGGCGTCGTGGACGTCAGGTCGGGGACGGTTTGTTGGTCTTCAGCTCCCCCTGCTCCTCCTGCCTCCTGTTCTGAACAACACAACACACTGTCAGCGCAACGCACACATGCACACAGGCTCGTCTGTAAAAAGGTCAAGGATGGAAATTTGGAGAGTGAAGAATATGGGGAAACTATGTGGAGAGTGAATATTACCTCAGCCAAGGAGGTTATGTTTTTTGCCTCTGTCCGTTTGTGGGTTGGTTTGTTTATCAGCAGGATTACGTAAAAACAACGGGATGGATTTCAACGAAAACTTCTTGAGCGAAGAAAGAACCAATTACATTGAAGTAGCTCTAAAGCGGCAGATCCAGACTTAGAAGGGAATGATTCAAGGATCTGGCTGAAAGAAATCAGGCAGATTTAGGGCACTGACGTCTACGAGTGTGAGCAGTTTGGTGCAGAGCGAAATACAAATGTGGCTCTAGCAGATTTAAATGTTGTTTCATAAGGGGACTGTTGAGTAAATGCTAATGTTGCTCTGTGACTGTAAAGTGTGTAAAGTAACTGGGGTTCCAGGGTCAGTTTCCAGTGTTAAAGTCAGTTCGTGACAGAAAGCCCTCGCTCCATCTACGCATCCCTCAGCTGAACAGTGAGTTGTTGTGTGAGTTTGTGTGACTTTTCCGTTTGTGTCAGCCTGAGACAGACCCTTGTCCTGTTGGTCCTCAGGCTGCTGCCCACCTGTGTGTCTGTCTCCGTTTCCTGTCGTTGCCGCTGTGATTTCCACCTTCTGTCTCTTACTGGTGTCTGACGACTGGGAGGAACTGGGTGAGAGAAAAACAAAGAGATTTGGAGGAAAATTTAAAACATGTCATTGTTTTAGCCCCATTGAGTTCATGGTACTGTTTGAAGTTTAATACTGGGTTTAGCGACTCTCAGCAGTTGCTGGAGACCATAGACTGTAAATAAAGAAGGACGATGCTTCTGCTTTTCCTCCTGCTGCACAAAAAATGTAACATGTACTTTGATTAACATGGAGGAGGCAGAGTTTATGTGCTATACTGCAACCAGACAGCAGGGGGGGAGGGGGTTCCAGATGTTTCTGGATTATACAGTCTACTAAAAAAGTATAGTGAAATATGAATTTCATCAGGTGAAAGAAAAACAATAATCTCAATGTGTGTGTGTGTGTGTGTGTGTGTGTACCTGCGTCTCTTTACAGCTCCAGCCAATAAATGGGCTTGAGACAGGTGACTGGTCCTTTGCTCTGATCCTGAATGTTTAGGCGCTGCCTTCTTTTCAGGTTCTTTGCGGGTTTCAGTCGATGCCTTCTTCACTAGAGCGCTGTGACGGTGCAGAGTTAAGATGAATAAACCATAATGGAGAGGGAACAGCACAGCGGGAAACATACGACCCATTCAGCCGCAGTCAATTCAGCAAGTAACAGTTTGGCCTCCCTTCAGGAGGAACCATTTAATCTGCTCATCGGTGCTCTGGGAGAAAAAGTGACACAGTTCTGAGAGGCTAAGAAAAGCAGCGAGGCACAGAAACCGAGTGAGAGAAGGAGGGATGAGAGAGCGACACAGATAAAGAGGCTAAAACAAGACCAGGAGATGGACAGAGCTCAGGAGACGTGAAACAGGGTCGAGATGCAGAGACGTAGACAGAGAGACACAGAAAAAGAAGAAGAAGAAGAAGAATCACACAGGTGGAAGACGAAGCCGGGGATTCGGTACATGTGAGCTACAGATGTTTTCATGCTTTAACTCAGGTCCCCACCTGAAAGGACTTTGTGTTCACAGCAGCAAGTGACTGCTTTAAATCATCACCGTAGTTACCAGCCCATGATACAGTTTCCACGACAACCCATTTCCTTCATCCATAGACAAACTGTCAGAAACGTGTCTGTCTGCAAACACAGAGGCAGAGTGACAGAGGGGGAACAGATGAAACCCACGAAGAGCGAAAAGCAACATGGACGAAGAGCGAAATACGAACAACGTAAAGCAAGAATTTCTTTTTGTTTTGTTTGTTAGAATTATCAAATATCGACGTCAGAATCAACCTAGTTTCCTGTTTCGTCACAAGCTCCTGGACACAGTTCGATAACCTCCTCTTAAAAGAGAAGCAGGTGACATGAACAAAAGGTCAATCTGCATAAACAAAATCAAGTTGCAATCTGATCACATGCTACAACAAAAGAATATTCCTAAATCATAGACATGTCTTGTAAAAGCTCTTTCCTTCAGATGAGGCTGTAACACAAAGAAATGCCTTCACTGTTTCCTGTTCACACATGAGCCCAGATTATACATAGGAGGTGTGTGTGTGTGTGTGTGTGTAATGTATGCATGATGCAGTCCCAGAAGGGGCTCGTCTGTGCTGTAAACGAGCCTGACTGTGCCAACACTTAGAAAGCTACTTATCATGCATGAAGAGACTCACATATAAGCATCATGCATGTGCTTCAACTGGGGGGGAAAGCATGAAGTGCAGAGAATTACCTGAAACCAGCTGGAAAGTGGTGCTACTGTCAGACCTGCACTGGAATCAGGACATTTGCCTGACATTTTCTAGAGGGGCTGTATGTGAGAACGTAAACGTCCCTGTCAGCTGCTCAAGAAATGAAATCTTCCTGCCAGCCCCCCCCCCCCCAATATCTGGAAAATGTCCAAGTGAGCCGATGTGAGAAAACAGCAGGCAAATGTCCCGTAAAATGCACAGCGAGCAAGTGGGCGTGTTGATGACGATTCTAACACACGATGGAAGCCAAACTGGAAGAATAAATAAATATCTCAGGATTATAAAGAGGAGCGATAAACGTACAAGAAACTGCTGAGATCTCAACTTGGTAAAACAACAAGATTCGAGAGCCAGCGTCAACGCCCTTTGAACAAAAACACGGTGGCTTCCGCAGCAGTATATATATATACGTCATGTCCGGCCTCTTGCAGGATCTACAAAAGTGCCACTTCTCGCCGGACCAACATTTTTTGTATCTGTTCGATTGATCGGTTCTAGAGGCAGTGAAGTCCATGCACACTGGTCACACAGAGGATTTCTAAAGAGGTTGACGTGTGGACACTGCCTCAAAGTGTTAAAGCTCTGAAGCTGCAGCTGTATTCCAACATGTTGAGATGTCCGAGCTGAATTCCTACACTGGTCTCCAGACAAATGTCATTTCATGAACTAAATAAATCAAGACAAATTCCGCTGCTGTGACTTCACCTACATCTGATCTATCGAAACTAAAAATGGAGAATGAAAGATGAATATATTGAGACAAACACCTGAAGGATATTCTGTATTCCAACAGCTCCTTCTTCTCCTCGTCCCTGCGTTGCTTCTCCACCAGGCTCTGTTGCCGGGAGACCTCGTCCAGGAAGCTGCTCTCATCGTCATCCAATCCTCTCACCATGTTCCCTGTCACCATGGAAACAAACATGCTCTCAACACATGGCAGGAGAGTGGATTTTTTCAGACATCAAACCATAATAGTATGTTTCAAATCAATACTCGAGTAACCTTCGCGTGAAAAGAAAATCTTGAACACCAGCTGAACATTTGTCAGACGTGTGACATTTACTGTTCATGTTTAATAACGTTTTCAGACAAGCGAGAGATATTTGAACGCTTTAACTGAGCGAGAGCTTGTTTTTATCCCAATTATATAAAGGAATGATGGGATGTGGATTTACACAGCTGCAGATCTGCCAGCTGGAAGTGAAATACAGGAAAAGAATCACTACATACAATTCTTCATGAATTGTATTATAATTCAGCTGTAGCAGTCATTAATATAACAAAACGAAACAAATAATGTGTCTGGATTTATAGACACTGAGAACTGGGGCCGAGGACCAGACCACCTCCCACAGTGATTTGAGTGATCAGGTACAGTTGGTTTTTAAAAACACACAGCCTCTGGGTCTTTGTCTTGGTGAAGTAGATGTTGTGTGAAACCTGGATGACAACTAGGAGATAAAAGCAGCAGAAGAAACAGATCAACAAAGACCCACTGAATTTGAACTGCTCCTCATATTCCTCCTGCTTCTTGTCTTTCTGCTCCTGCAGCCGCTCGAAGAGGGTACGAGAGTCGTACTCCTCCTCCGGAGCCTCTGAAGAAGACACGAACACATGTGAGGATGTTAATTTGGAGCTTTGGTCAGTTTTGAATGCGTGTGTAAATGGATGTGTCCTCACCCTCTGGATCGTCGGGTTTCCTCACTTTGTCCCACTCTTCCTGTCTTTTCTTTCTTTTCTCATCAAGCTCAGATTCCGACACAAACTTCCTGCTCAGGTCGACACCCGGTGCCCCTCCCCCTTCCATTTCAACCTGCAAACACAAACAGACAAACATTCAAAGCTAGAACTACGTCTGTTTGCCCTCGTAGACGAAGAGGTCACGTCAATAGCAGTGTTTGTCAATGGTTATTCCTCTGGGAACCACAGATGAAAATGTGTGGATTCAGTTGAATCGATGTAGTTCAGCTGATCAATCTGATCCATTAAAACTCAGCTTTTGTCCCAGGAGCGAAACCCTGGAAACGCACAGCTATTGGCTAATAATAGAACATTTAAAACCTCAACATCTCGTTATTGAAACAACGAATTGACATCCAAAATCCTTTTGTCACCAAATTTATGGACGTTTACAATGTTTGAATGTTGATCAGACAACAATCTAATAAATATCAAAAGTAGTTTAATGATTTTTTTCTCATTTTACTGCAAAACAAATCCATGATTAATGCAGCAGCCTTTAATTTCTTCATATCACTTCTTGAATTCCTTTTTGCTTGCTCATCACATTTTGCTCGCTGCAGAAATCTGTTATTAAACAAGGCACATGAGTCAAGCACGGCTTCAACAATTCATCAATCAATCAGTAATAACATGTTTCTTATTATTACTTACTGATGCATATTTTTGACTCTTGCTGCTGTGATACTGCAAATGTCCCCATTGTGGGACTAATGAAGGATTATCTTATTTTATCTTATAATAGTATAATAATAATACACTCTAATTTTATAGCACTTTTTTAAAAACAGAGTTTACAAAAGGGCTTTGACAGCAAAGCGAGAAAAGTAAACATAAGGAGGAATAACAATCAGCAGGATGTGACAAGGAAACCACGTTTAGGTCAAATTAATAAATATAGAGCAACTGTGTCACGTGAAAACGTGGAACAAATAAAAGCAGTAATATGACAATAAAAAAGTAAAAGGTGAAAAGAAAACGAGTTTTTAAGAAGTGATTTAAGCAGCTGCAGCTTATCTTAAATATCGTATCTTATTTATGGATGTTATAACGATGTTGTAGGACTCCGGGGCGGTGAGGCTTTGGCGCCCTCTCCCGGCCACGTGTCACCATCGCAGGTGACTGGAGGCGACACGAGTTTAATGAAGGAACAACACAAAGAACCGAGACGCGACGTGACGACCGAGTTGCACGTGTGAAGTTTGCGGCTGTTCCGTTCAATCGTGGACGTTGATCTCCGGGGCTAGCCACAGCCGGTTAGCATGTGGAGCCACACGGCTTAACGACACAACAATGACACAACAACACGTGTGTTACTGCGTTGTAGTGCAGCCCCGGTCGGTGTGCGTGTGTGTGTGTGTGTGTGTGGTTGTGGTTGTTGTGGGTTTTCGGGGCTGTTGAGCTAATACGAGAACGCGAAGGAGCCCGATGGAGCTGCGGCCAACGTTTGGCTAGCCGTTAGCTCCACTAGCATCGGAGCTAACGGCCACCGCCGCCGCCGCCGTGCGGGATGTGATCCGGACGTTTTGCGGACGCGCAGACTTGCGGGTTCGTGTCGGGACGGGTGGATTTCGTGCGTGTTTCTCGTGTGTGACACTCACCAGCCTGTGTGATGTTACGGCTCCTGATCAATGGCGTTGTGAGTCACCGCGAAAACGGCCCGACGCGGGTTTTTTGGCGATGCGACACTTTTGGTTCCGACTCGGTTTTATTTTAGGTTTTTGCTGCATCGTGGGAATTTGATCCGTTATAAAAAAAAAGACACGTGCGTGTTCGTGTGTAAATAAAACATACAGGAAGTGAGAAACTGACTGAAGGCTCAGTTCGGTGATGGGTCGTTTTGCTGCAGATCATTTATGAAGGTTTTAAATAAATTCTATTCTTGTCAAATTTACTCTTAACACATTATATAACCTTTATTATTCACTGATGAATCTCTGCTCTACTCTGCTGCCTGTTTTATTTACACTTTATTCTTAAATGTACACTTAAAACCAAACCTGCACTGGACACTTTGCTCAATTTTAAAAACATGTGGGTGCAGAGATAGTGTGTTTATAACAGTTATATTTATTATTTATTATAGTTACACTTACCTCTGGGAAACAGTCTGGTGAAATGACAATAAAGTTGTTGAATTTTGAGATGTGACAGTAAATATACCGAGCACATTATCTCCATAAACAGTTTATGGTGTAACAGTATTGAAGCAGAGCTCCATAACAAAGCATTAGGTTGTTTCTTTTTATTCATTACACAGAAAAAGCGCCTGATGTCATTTATTTCTTTACTTTTGGAAAATGTTTGGATATTGAGGCAGAAGTTACAGACATCCAAAAATGTGTCCACTGTATATTTGAACCAGACCTTCTCCAGTACAGGATTAAATATGTGACCATAGTTTGGCAGCTCTGGCTGAGGGAGTGGAGCGGTTGTCCTCTAACCAGAAGGTCGGCGGTTTGATCCCAGTCCCCATCTGCATGCCGAAGTGTCCTGAAGATACTGAACCCTGAATTGCCCCTCAGCGTTAGCCCCTGGGCCAGACTCAATCTGACCCCTATAGAACCAAGATGCCTTGATTTACTTTATTTCATACTGTGATGTTTGTGTTAAAGAGCTTGGAGCTTCTTTTATGACTCCAAATCTGTTCAGAAGACAGTTCTTCAGTCTCTTGGACCTCTACTTAACCTGTTTTGGCTGAAGAAAGCGTTAAAATGGCTAAATCCGAGGTGCGGTCTGTCGTACAGCTTCAGGACAAAGCACCATTGTTTCAGAGGCTAGCTTCTAATAAGTTTAAACACATATTAAACTTTAACCTTCAGCAAAGCTAATGGCAGAGTAACAGCTCCATGTATTATGAATGTTTATGAAATCTTTGAATTTGCAAAAGAATGTGTTTATTTTCTTGTTGTTTTTTCACTTAGTATTTTTACATCATGACAAAACATTCAGAAAATATCCCACAAGGTCAATCTAATTTTCAAATGTGTGCTCCAGCAGTAAATATCAAAAACTATGAACCAAGCAGTTGATGGATAATGAGTCTCTCAGCTCTCTGATGGTGGGGGGGCAGCCCTGCGTACAGCCTTGGCCAGAGCCTTTTGGATGACCGGGTACAGTTTGTAACATCCCTCGATGCAGGTCCGAACTCCTGCCGTCAGAGTCTCTTCAGTCATTTCTCCATCCGACTGCAACCCAGAAATCTGGTTCAGGCTCGGGAGGAAAGCAACAGTCAGATTTCCCTGATTCTCGCTGTTGACCGAGCTGCAGCTGTTCTGCTCCGTGTAAGACGGGTCGACCACATAAGAGTCGCCGTCCTGCCGGATGGAACAGCCGAGCACCAGATCGTACATTTCAATCCCTGCGTCTGCGAGAGCGAGGGAAGCGCACGTGACCGCATGGGCCAGAACTGAGCCGCTGTTCTCGAGAACCATCACGTTGACGTCGATCTGAGAGCGGGGGTATTTCTGGAGGCACACCGCCGGCTGCAGACTCTCATGCAACATCTGGGATAAGTCTTTATCCTGGCTCCCCTGAATCCAAGAGCCCCTCTCTGGGCAGGAAAACGGAGCGAAACGCATGTCAGTTGTTAATCTGGAAACACAGAGAAACACAGAGGTTGATACAGTGGATATCACAGACAACACACATTGTGGTGATGTGAATGAATGAGGGTGAACCCAGCTGAACACAGGTGACTGTCAAAACAGTAAAAGTTCAATTAAAAAAGGCACAATATGACATTTACTGCCACTTGTGGTCTCTCAATTAAAACAATGACATTGTGAGGTAACATGAAATCATGGGAGCGGTGCACAGAGCTCTCAGGATCTGCTCAGCTGACAACTTTAACGCAGACGTGTGCAAGAAAGGTGATATGACGTCAATTACAGGTGAACAAATGAAACTGGCCTTTTTTCAATCTGAGATGGACCTTTGATTTCTCTAAGTTTGAACACTGCTGGGAAAAAATTGGGATAATGTAAGTAGATTAATCCACAATATGTAAATAGCAGAGGTCAAGTTGTTTTTAGACATTTGAATATACTGTTATACATAGATTTGTTTTTACAGTACAGCTGCTTACGATACTTTTACTACTATTACTTCAGCAACCACTACACTAATGGCTTCTTATCATTACTGTGCACGTTTATAAAAGCGTTTAAATATTAAAACAATACAAACACGACTATAACTTTGAATCATTTAGGAATATTGATATTTGTTTTGGGTCTTTAAGTTGTGGCTACATGTTTAAATGTCTTCTTCAGATCTTGGGACAAAGTTGTTCTCACTTTAATGAAACTTAATGACCACACAGGACCACGTTAGGCTGCAGGTCACTGGACTTAACGCCTTTTAAAACGTGTGTAACTGTCTGTTGAACAAATGGATACGTGGCTCCAGACCTTCCACACTTCATGTCGGTCTCGTCCTTCCTCTCGGTCTCTTTGGGGCCGTACACGCAGCACAGCAGCTTGGTGCTTCCAGCCTCCATGTACGCGGAGCCCTTGGCCTGGCTCACCAGCCCGCACCGCACGAACACGGGCCGGACGTCCACCTGATCCCAGCGCCGGCCGTCCGCTCGGGGGCCGAGGGCCGGAGAGGCAGCAGCCGCGGGCTTGCTCACGAACAGAGACGGGCTCTGGGACGCCTCCGGGCCGCGAACACGTTTGGTGTCGGTCGGCATGATGCGGAGCAGGGAGACGAACACACTTCACGGTAACAACAGCGTGTGCGCGGGTCCGGCACGAAAACCCGTCCCATCAGAAACACCGCACGCAGAGTTAGTTCCGCCAGATCGTGGAGGCGGTTGCTGAATGAAATTACATCAGCCGTGGAAATAAATTAAACCTGCGTGTTTTATAATAATTATTATTCATCATCATTAATAATTCACAATTTATGACCAATAAATGATGTGATATTTCTTATAAAGACTCGGCTGTAAACGTAAACACGAATACATTTAAAACTATACATAATTACTGACAAAAAACATAATTCAACTCTTTAATATTTAACGAAAATACACTTTTATATCACATTTCTTAATTAAATACAACATTGTATTGACACTCAAGTCTTTTCCATTGCATCAGCCGAACGGGGGGAAGTGACTCCTGCAGCAGGGGCGGGCCTGGCCCTGATTGACAGCCCGCTCGTCCAATAGGAATAGGAGTATTCCCGACGTGTAGGCGTGCTAGACCAATAGGACGTGAGCCTGGGCGTGTCCTGGGTCAGTGTGCCGTGTCCTCCTGGTCGTGCAGCGTGGAGCTAACCGGTGCTAACAGCGACTCGTCCTGACACAAGAAGCGACGTCTGTGAGTATCACCCTCCTCTGACCCGCCGCTGGGATCCATAACCTCCTCGTTGAGGGTTAATAATGTGTGTTTCTGTCACGAGCCGAGCGGACACGTCTCCTCCGGGTGGCAGCTGCAGCCGGGCTGGCTAACTTTGAGCTGGCTAACGTCAGCTTGTCAAGCTAGTTGCCTCAGTTCACAGTCAGCTGGTGATTTTAATGAGTCAATGTGCTGGTTTTCAGAAGCACACTCAGATTAATGATGTTTTCTAACATTTTATATTTGTATTGTGATTATTTACACCTGAGCTGCTGATACTGCAGGAGAGAAATGACAGTTTGGTGCTTATTACCTGTGTTAGTCTGTTTCTGCTGCTTCCATCAAGTTCATGTTTTCTTTTAAACAAAACCAAGGAATGCTCAGCTGATTAATCTGGATTTTGACTCATATAATAATGAGTAGTTTCATCATTTGTCAGAGCAGTGATTGTTGTTGTCTTCATTTTTATTTGCATCCTTTAAAACCTGAATAACTCTCAGCTAATCTCCTGTTGGATCCTGTTCTGTCTTTACTTCCAATAGTCATTTTATTTGTGTAGCGTTTTTTAACACGTTTGACACTTTACAGATTTGAAAAGACAGATATCAGTCAACTTTATTGTCACTTCTGAAGTTCAGGACATAGACAGGATTGAAATGCAGTTTCTCTCTACGAAATATAATATACAATACTCATCATAATCACACTCTGAATTGAGTTGAGTTTCACCTTTACGACACAGTCTGTTCATTGCAGAGGCAGAAGTTTCCATCCCATCACCCCAATGTCTCGACTTCCTCTGGTTGCCATCAGGGTGGTTTGGTAGTCAGGATGGGGACGGCGCCTGTTTACCATCCGTGTGCCGGCCCCGGAGAGCCCAATGTATCAGCTGGGTGGTTTCCTTCGCCAGCTAGTTCATAAACCAGTGCGCTGATGGGAATTTAATTCTGCTGCCATTAATAATTATAGGGTAGCATTCTGTTCTTGGTGACGCTGTGGTTGTAGTGGTTTGTTCCAAGACAACAAATATGAAGTGATTTGAATCATTCAGGAGTGTTTGGGGTTAAATTTGTGACAAATGAGGTTTAAAAATCTATCACATGCAATGTCTCAGTGAGCTTTTCACTCAGACTTCAATCTCTGAATTAGAAAAATAAAACCACGGCACACAGGGGAATTGGGGGAAAAACCCAGGAGACACAAATAAAACACATTTTAATGTCTTGACAGAATTTTACTAAAGATATTATTTGAAGAGCTAAAAGATGTCACTTGTGGAGCTAGCGACTGTATTTCAGCTCTTTTAATAAACATTATTTATTAAAAGTTTGTTAATTTTACAGTAAGATAAAGAGGAAAGCCTTCATTCTTCAGAATGGGAACAGCAACGCTTGTCATTTTACCTGATGAATAAGTTCAGGTATTGATTGATTATCGTAATTGTTTTTGATTGCCCTCGACTGCAAGTTGCACTTTTCCTGCTGTTCTTCACAGCTGTTCATTCAGGCCTGTCTCTACTGGCAGCTCTTAGGGGCTCGGCACTAAAGCTCCATGTCACCAAACAACTGGTATCATGCAGCATTCAAGCCTCCAGGTCGTTTTTCTCCATTTAAGATTCAAAAGCTTGGAGATCAACCGTAAGCTGAATGATTCACTGATGCAATACTGCAGTGATATTACAAAGCTGTGTTGTCAGTCAGGACCAAAACTGACTGTCAGTTTGATTGTAGTGCATCGCTGCAAGAAAAGCCCCAGAGGCCTCACAGGATTCCTGAGCTGCTGCCGGTTTATGAGAGGAGCCAGAGGCCAGTTTGTTAGGAGGGAAATCACAGAGTAGAATATCTCTGCTCAGACGGCTTGTCAGAACACGTGCACTTGACAATAGGGCAGTGGTCAGCAGAGGAAGTCGATTGACAGGAAAGTAATTGACAGAATTTCAGATTTGAGGTCCAAATCGTTTATTCAGGAAAAAGTTTTTCTTTGTCTGTTTGGGTTTCGGACAAAATAAGACGCATGGAGATCTTACCTTGTGCTTTTGGATAAATGCCATGGGATTTTAAAAAATTATATTTGACGAATACATATTTTAGTTTTAATAGAATAATTGTGTTCAGCACTTTAGTATGTAAACATTCATTAAATGATCTACACATTAAATACACAAGACACTGAAACACAATTTAGATTTTCAACATTTCAAACACTTAAGGATTTGTCTTTCTTTGTTACTGATTTGAGTTTTTTGTTCTTTCAAATCAGAAAGCTGATTCAGAATGGATTCCTCTTTGAGTGCAGCCGAGATCCGTGAGAAGTTCATTGACTTCTTCCGTGGCTATGAGCACCAGTACGTCCACTCGTCGGCCACCATCCCACTGGACGACCCCACGCTGCTGTTCGCCAACGCCGGCATGAACCAGGTATCCATGGGTCTCCATGTCTTTCTCAAATGTCTCTGCCTCTCTCCTACATGTTAACTGTTTTGACCATGTCTTGACAAATCACAAATGAGCATTTTCTTCCTCTCCCTTCTCTCAGTTCAAGCCCATCTTCCTCAACACCATCGATCCCTCCCACCCTATGGCCAGGCTGCGTCGTGCCGCCAACACCCAGAAGTGTATCCGTGCAGGAGGCAAACACAATGACCTGGACGATGTGGGTAAAGACGTCTACCACCACACCTTCTTCGAGATGCTGGGGTCCTGGTCCTTTGGGGACTACTTCAAGGTATCGTGTTGTCATCCTTTCCAGCTTTGTCACTTCTGTGTCACCTTTTACAAAATTGTAATCCAACTGATACTTGTTGAGATTAATATTGATTGTAATAAACTTAATTTGGTCACATCGTCCGATCCTCTAACTTTATCCCCTCACCTGCCTCTGCAGCACCTCGCCTGTAAAATGGCCTTGGAGCTGCTGACCGAGACGTTTGGTATTTCCATAGACCGACTCTACGTCACCTACTTTGGGGGCGACGAAGAAGCCGGCCTGGATCCCGACCTGGAGTGCAAACAGATCTGGATCGATTTGGGGTGAGACCAGCTTGAGGATGAGATGTATTTTTATTTCGGGGAATTTCCTTTCTTCTCCTACCAAAGTCCCACCGAGACACCAGACTTCATCCAGCAACAGCCTAGAAGATGATCTTTTTATCTCCACTTGTCTTCATCTCATACCTCATCTCATACCTCATCTCAGACCTCATCTCATCAGTTTTAACTCTACATGAACCCTTTTTTCTTGGTGATTCAATGATGATTTTGTAATAACAAGAAGAAACCTCGTGCTTATGCCTCTGGGATTAGATTTTAGAGCATTTTACTTCTGTATATTCATCCTATAACTAGTTGAAACTCCTTAACACTTAAAACTAACAAGTTGTTAGGTGTCAGGTTCAGAGATATAACAATTTAATTACTGAAGCACACATGATCTAACTTGTGTTTTTATCTTTTAAATAGAACAGATATAATGAAGTTTTCTCTCTCTGTGCTTGTGTTTCTCTCAGGATGGACGAGGCTCGCATCCTGCCCGGCAGTATGAAGGACAACTTCTGGGAGATGGGAGACACTGGTCCCTGCGGCCCCTGCAGCGAGATGCACTTTGACCGCATCGGAGGCAGGGACGCCTCCCACCTGGTGAACATGGATGATCCCAACGTCCTGGAGATCTGGAACCTGGTGTTCATCCAGTTCAACAGGTAACAGACTCACAGAGAGAGAGAGAGAGACGCTGATGAGAATAAATAATCCAAACCAAATTTTAAACTGATAAATGTTAAGTCTTTATTCTGGGAAATAATTTGTGTTGTAATTCTTAAGATGCAGTGAAACGTTTCTAGTATTTCTAGTCTCCATACAGCTGATTGTGTTTTCAGCTCATAATTAGCACCTGCTCTGCTTGTTCTCCAGGCTTGTAACCAGTTCAGTCAGTTTCACAGCAGCAAACCTAAATATACACCCAACCAGTTATAAGATCAGGAGAAGCTGGAATTTGGACTCACCTTTTCTATCTGTTTTGTACAATACGCAGAGCAGCCACTAAGTAAAATGTCCACACCCTCCAAACATTTTTACAGTTCCTTTAATTGTGTCTGAGGAGATGTTTGTTTTTGTGTTGTTTACAATCTGTGTCTGTGACTCGTGTCTTCGCTGTTCAGAGAGTCAGAGACGGAGCTGAAGCCGCTGCCTAAGAAGAGCATCGACACGGGGATGGGTCTGGAGCGACTGGTGTCTGTCCTGCAGAACAAAATGTCCAACTACGACACTGACCTCTTCATCCCTTACTTTGAAGCCATTCAGCAGGTGTGGACATTACCGAGAATCATGTAACTGAATGGAAGTATAAATAAGTGAATGCAGAATTTCACAGGACACAGTAAAACCCTTAACTCAGCTCTTTCCTCAGCACTGGAACTTGGCAGCTTCAAAAAGAAAATTGTGATTAAAGTGCAATTTGTTTTTTAAATATTAAAGTTGTAATAAATAAATAAATAAATGAGTTCACATGGCAGATGGACATTAAATATTTTTTGGTGTTCATATTTAGGATGACAATAAAATTAAAAGTATGTTTAGTACGTTTAAAAAAACAGAGACCAAGCATAAACATTAACAAAACAAATATCAAGATGTCTGGTATACAAATATAACAATTTCCACTTAAATAACATCCAGCAATGTGACTGAAAGGCTGTAGGTGCCTACAAGGGGGAAAAAAACATGGTTCCAACACAATTTGTGCTTTTTATTCTTCCAGGGAACTGGTGCTCGACCTTACACTGGTAAAGTAGGAGCTGAAGATTCTGACGGTATCGACATGGCCTACCGTGTGCTGGCTGACCACGCCCGCACCATCACCATCGCCTTGTCCGACGGCGGTCGGCCTGACAACACGGGAAGAGGGTGAGACACGGACAGTTCAGAGCAGGACGTTGAAGAATATAAATCTATACAGCATCTGTAGAAAGTGGAAAACGAGTGTGTTTTGTAGTTTACTTTTAACGCTGTGTTCTAATTGACTGTTTCCATCATGTGTAGCTACGTGTTGAGGAGGATCCTGCGTCGTGCAGTCCGTTACTCCCACGAGAAGCTCGGAGCTAAGCAAGGCTTCTTCTCCTCCTTGGTGGATGTGGTGGTCACGTCCCTGGTGAGAATATATTTCTTCTTGACTTTATGTCGGTGTATCTATGCTCGTTAAAGTGTCAACAGGCCTCATCTTACATTTATATATAAATCTCACTTACCGACAGCATTTAACGTTGCGTTTTAAACCGGATGTTTCTCGGTCTCGATGGAGTCAGATGTTGTTCTTATTAAACTGTGCGGTCGGCTGCTCTGTGCAGGACGCTACCTTCTCTACGCTCTCTGAAGACAACGGGGGAGCAAACAAATCATTTACCAGTGGTGCTTCACACTCAGGGGACGCAAATACTTGTTATTGGTTTTTGACAGTAGTTTAGAATCTGGCTCTCAGAGCTAAAAGAATAGATTATGGAAAATCTGCCATAGTTGATGATAATAATGGTACAGTATGTTGCACTGAATCCAGAGTTTCACCACTTATCTCTTTAATAACTTTTGTATAACGATGTGAGGATTCAGTGGCTGTGCGTGAACGACCCCTAGCTGTGGATAGTAGCAGTTTCTATTATTTAACTATCCATTTTGCTCTCCTCTTTTCTTCAGGGCAATGCTTTCCCAGAGTTGAAGAAAGACCCAGAGATGGTGAAGGACGTTATCAATGAGGAGGAGGAGCAGTTTCTCAAAACCCTCAGCAGGGGGCGCCGTATCCTCGATAGGAAGATCATGAGTCTGGGAGAAAGCAAAACCATCCCAGGTGAAATGAGAGAAATGTTATCACTCATATTAGTTCACAATAACATGTCCCACCGGATTGGGAGAGCTCAGATCAATGTTGTGTTTAGAAACTGTTGAGGGGTCGTTGGATAAATATCATTTCTCCACTGATTCAACACCAATTATGTATTTATTTTTCTCACCACCTACATCACTTTCTCTCTCTCTCGCTCTGTGCTCCTCTGTCTGATCGATTTGAAACTATCGACAATTCGTGTTATATATATATATATATATATTTGCAGATATGTTGGTATTGAAAATCCTTTACTCCTTAATATCGGTATCTGTGTCGTCTCCTAAAATCGATCAGACTCTTACCTCCTATTGTTCTCGTCTCTTAATCAAATTTGAATGTTTTTGTTGACACGATGGATCAATCTCTTCCTTCATTCATCTGATGGTCACGTATAATGTCTCAAATCGTTCGTATTCAGGCTTAAAAATTACTCCAGTTATGATAAGAAAAGGCTAAAATCCTAATGACTGATCTTTCACACCATGAATTCAAATTCAAATTAATGCACGTCCAGCATTCCTTGGAAACGACCTCCAGGGCTGTTCGTCGACACCGTATTGAATTTCATCTACCTCTGAATTTTTGTCTCTGTCCCGAGGGTTAGACCGCATCATTTGTGCGCTCAGCCGAAATGAGACGCTTCAAATACGAGCCTAACAGACGGTGTCCTTGCAGAGAGCGCGACAGAACCGATGACTGCATCGCTTTGTATCAATAACGTGTTCACTGTTTGACTGGAGGACACGAGTCTTCAAGCACTGTTGCTTCAGACCGACACCTGTCCTGAATATCAAGCAGCATCTTCTCTCTGTGTGTGCGTCCAGGCGACACTGCGTGGCTGTTGTACGACACGTACGGCTTCCCCCTGGACCTGACCTCCCTCATCGCAGAGGAGAAAGGCATGGCCGTGGACCGGGCTGCGTTTGAGGAGGTGAAGAAGGCAGCACAGGTGAGGAGACGGTGACGAAGGACTCCTTCTGACATCCGCTGATTGTTTGAATTTGGCCCTGACTGCTCTGTGAGGGGAAACTCCACCGAGCCGTGTTATGTGTCTGCTCCTGTGGGAACACGGTTTTGCCTTGTGTCAGCGTTCTCCAGTATTGCACTGTAAGTTAGAAGCAGCAGCCGTGCACCTGCTGCTTGGATAAATCCTCATTTACTTTACAGCCCCATTCTGATCCATTGTTGTTGGATTCAGCAGGAAGATGAATTTCTCTTCTGTAGCACTGCAGCCTCGTACAACACCTCACAGTTAACTTCTGCCTGTATGTGCTCACCAAGCACTTTATTAAGAACCTGACTAATACTTGGTAGGGCCTCCCTCTGCTTTAGAATCAGCCTCAGTGCTTTGTGGTATGGATTCCACAAGACGTCCATACAGGGATGAACATGGTCATCAACATTACTCAGAAGGGGATGTGGAATTCAAACGTTAATTCATTTTCACAACTATTAAATCCAGTTCATCTGCCACAACAACTATTGTGCAGTCAAAGACTAATTTTCTTCTCGATTGTGATGTTTGACTCGAACATTAACAAAGTGCGTGGTGAGCGCACATGCTAGCACTGCAATTCTGCTCCGATACTTTGCTTTTGCTGTGCATAGTTTCCTCCTCCTGCCATTTAGACTGAGTTACCAGTTTGTTAAATACACTTGTAGAATCTGAGGTCATTTAACACACAACCTGCAGTAAATCTCAACTTTATGAAGTTTATTTTTAATATTTAACTGTAAATTCAGTGTAATCACTCTAGTTTCTAGTTTCCACTCTAGTTGGTAAGTTTGATGACGTTGAGTTTTTCGTGAGTAACAACACATGTTTGTGTGTGTAGTTGAAGTCCCAGGGTAAGGGAGCAGGAGACCAGGACCACATCATGTTGGACATCTACGCCATCGATGAGCTGAGAAACAAGAACGTTCCTGCTACAGACGACTCTCTCAAATACAAATACACCTCTGACGACAGCGGCAGCTATGGTGAGTGGGATTCACTTTCACTGGCAGACTTTAGGTCTGTGTTTTCAGGACGATAACATTCTGACCTTTATTCTGTTTGTCAGTGTTTCAGCAGGCCTCTGCTACAGTGCTGGCCCTGCGCCGTGACCGCGCCTTCTGCGATGAGGTGACCACAGGTCAGGAGTGCGGCGTGCTGCTGGACCAGACGTCCTTCTATGCCGAGCAGGGCGGACAGACATTTGATCAGGGCTTCATGCTTCGGGAGGACGACAACGTAGAGGACGTAAGTGCAGACTCGGTGGCGGAGGTGTGATATTCCCAAACTGCACTGCGGTCACATTGCAAGTACAAATATCCAAGTTCCTGCCAAAGCTGGAACAAAAACCCCTCTTTGTTGACTTTTAACTGGGGAGAGAAGATAATTATAATATCTTATCTTATATATATATATATATATAATATCTTATCTTCAAAGCAGACACTCGGTTGGAGTTTAGCAGTTGTTTAAATGGGACTGCAGCGTCTGATAGCTCGTGGAGAATCGTGCCTGCAGGCAAACAGACTCCATTCTGTTCGACAAAGGCTGAAAAATAAAATACCTAATTTCTGACTGAAGAAGAGTGAAAAGATAATAAATTGTTCTCGTCTTTGTCCCGTGAGCTCGTATGACATGAAGACACATTCATATCACAGTTTCCAGAACGCTGTCTGTCAAAAAGGAACTGAGGAAGTAAATGTTTCTTTTCTGTCTTGATTTGTTCTTCCTCCCAGTTCTGCTGAGGATGTGAAGATTTGCTGAACCTTATCTGGCTTGATAAACCTTTTGTTCTCCCACTCACGATCTTCTAGCAATTCAAAAACTCTGCCTTTAGTTTTAAGAAAAGTACATTTTATCTTCAAGTACTAGAACAAAAGGCACAAAGCATCAGCCCAGCTTTCTAACTACACTGACAGCGTTTATCTTCTGTTTGCAGAGGATGGAGTTCACGGTGAAGAACACACAGGTTCGAGGAGGTTACGTCCTCCATGTGGGGACCGTCTATGGAACGCTGAAGGTCGGAGACAGCGTCGTCTTACAAGTAGATGAGGTGAGGTATTACTTCTCATTTTCAGGATCTGTTTTGTTGCCCGAGTTGTTTCTCTGACAAACATCCATCTACGTTCTCTCTCTCCAGGCTCGACGCAAACCCATCATGAGCAACCACACCGCCACACACATCCTAAACTTTGCCCTGAGAGGAGTTCTGGGAGAGGCCGACCAGAGGGGTTCCCTGGTCGCTGCTGACCGCCTGCGCTTTGACTTCACTGCTAAAGGGGCCCTCAGCACAGGGGAGGTCCGCCGGACGGAGGAGATCGCTTGTGCCATGATAAGAGATGCTAAGGTCTGTTTGGGGAAAATACACAAAATAATCACTCACCAGCGAATAGAAGTCAACCCTGACCTTTCACATGGTTTTACCTTTTGCCAAATCAACCATCCAGCCGGTGTACACCATGGACACCCCCCTCGCTGAAGCCAAGGCCATTCAGGGTCTGCGTGCCGTGTTCGACGAGACGTACCCCGACCCCGTCCGAGTCGTGTCCATCGGCATCCCCGTCCAGGACCTACTGGACGAGCCCACCAGTGCTGCTGGCTCCCTCACCTCCATCGAGTTTTGTGGTGGAACGTGAGTACGATGCTTTATTTCTTTTCTCGTGTGTTTCTGCTGGTGATAGGGGATGAAAACCAGCTCAGTCAGCATTTCTGTTCACTTTAATTCAGTGTTTCAGTGAACTGGAAAGAGCTGAAAGCAAATATCCAGGGTGAGATGGTGTTTACAACTTGATCTCAAGTTCTCCTGGTTCATAAATGGAGGATTTTCGCAAAAAACAAATGCTAAAGCTGAGATATCTAGGACACTAGTTTAATAATATATTTCAATATATAAGTTGTTTTTACTCTATAATATTTACTTTTGGGTAAATTCATTTTATACATTTTGTAACTTTATGCCTGAAAACCTCAAACTTTCTCTTGTGTTTCTGTAGTTTCAGGCATTTGTGTTTAAAGTTTTCAGTGAAGTTTACAACATTTTAACACTGAGCTTCCACCTGAAGTGCTGCTGGTTGCTCCTGTGAACGTTCTTAATGTCCAACAACACAGAACATGACAAATAAAGAGTCCGCTCCTGTCTGAAGAAAACAGATTTCACACCTGCCCAGTTCTGGAGTGTGAAGTTGAACCCATGAATTGGATGAGCTGGTCTTTACAGCTGTGCAGACGAGACCTTGAACATGTTCTCGATTAGCTGAGCTCCACTGACTTTTACAGTGTCGGCTCCCGGCTGTGAAATTCACCTGAATGCCAGGACGTCTCTGCTCCGACACCGATTACAGCCAAACTTTTCATCTAATCTGATTACTGGGAAAAGTCCAAACCATTTTCAAGCTGTGTTTAGAAATTGAAAACTCTGAGAAACACACAAAGTTGTTTTAATTGCAAGTTTTATAAACCTGTTGTCGTGCTTCTAGATGTTTTTGTGTTTTTTAAATGTGCAGCCACTTCAAACGATCCCTGTTCCTGCTGCTGTAGCTTTGTAATCTTTCCTCGCTGAGCTGCCTTTCATCTGCCGCCCACTCTTGTGAAACGCTGTTGGTAATGTGTTGTTGGTGTCTGCTATCTACAGCCATCTGCAGAACTCGGGTCACGCTGCGCCATTTGTCATCGTCTCAGAGGAGGCCATCGCTAAGGGCATCCGCCGCATTGTTGCTGTGACAGGAGCAGAGGCACAGAAGGTGGAGAAACACACATCCAGCATTATGCTCGTATACACACATCCACCCACACTAGTAGACAAGAGTTTAGCCTAAAAAAAAAAAAGACATAATTTTCCCACAATGCATGTGTCGAGTTGTGTTAACCTGCCTAATTAAATTGAAAATGTCTCTCAGACTGAGGGACGACATGTTATTTTTGTCCCTGGTGACAAAACGCACTCCGGTAATGAAACTTTAATTAAGCTTGTTTTTGACTTTAGGTTAACTGGGAGACAGAAAGAAGCATTTTTCTCTTCAGGCCTGAGGACAAATTAATCTTTACTATTTTTAGACAATCGCTGTTTGATCCTCTGCTTTATCTTTTTGCCTTTGCCTCACTCCCACCTCTCTTCTTTCTCTTTTTTGTCCTCACCTCTCCCTGAGGTTTTTGCTCTCTTCCCCTCATCCCTCTCTCACACTTCTGTGTCTCTGTCCATCCCTCAGGCCCAGAGAAAAGCCGATGCTCTGCTGCAGTCTCTGTCCGCACTGGGAGACAAGGTGAAGCAGCAGACGTCCCCGAACAAGGACGTTCAGAAAGAGATCGCAGACATGACCGAGGTAAGAGACATTGTTTCTTTTGTGCCAGGACAAACTTCAGAGGAGAGAAAAGCTTGACTGTGGCGTCACGTCCATCTTCTCTGCAGTCGATAGGCACAGCAGTGATCTCCCAGTGGCAGAAGGACGAGATGAGGGAAACCCTGAAGGGCCTGAAGAAGACCATGGACGACCTGGACCGCAACTACAAAGCTGACATCCAGAAGAGGGTCCTGGAGAAGACGAAGGAGGTGATCGAAGGCAGCCCCAACCAGCCGCTGCTCGTAATGGAGATGGAGGCTGGAGCCTCAGCTAAGGTGAGAGTCGGGGCCGAGTCTAATCTATCGACGGTGCTGAAAACCAGACTGAAAATCAAACAGGTCCTCGTAAGAGAAGACCCTACACAGAGTAAATCCATAATTCAAACTCTAAGACTTCATCAGCATCCTGAAGAAAAACAAATGAAAAGTGCAAACACTATTAAAATTCACTTAATGTCTGCAGCATCGCACATTTTCTCCGGCGGCCTCATAGCTTATCTCCTTGTGTTGTTGCCACAGGACCAAACGAGCGCTGTGGCCCATTAGTTCTGTCCTTGAGACATCAATAGTGCTGATTAGGAGACTTGTTATTCTTTCTACCTTCTGTGTTTCTCCTCGTTCCCCCCTCCTCCTTCTTTCCTTTACATTTATTCTCTCTCCTCCTCTTCCTCCCTCTCCCCCCCCTCTCTCTCAGGCTCTGAATGAGTCACTGAAGCTGCTGAAGTCGAACTCCCCTCAGACCGCTGCCATGCTGTTCACCGTCGACCCTGAAGCTGGACGGATCACCTGCTTGTGTCAAGTTCCTCAGGTAAGACATCCACTCGTTCATTCAGACCATGAATTGTAAATAAAGATGGACGACGCGTCTCCCTCCATCCAGAAATGAAGCCAAAATATCCCTAATACGAAACTGCCATGTTGTGGCAATGACGTTATTTGGCACCAAAGTCTGTGTAGATGGAGCCGCTCTATCAGGTCCCGTCACGACTGAGCTGTCAATCATATCATGACGTTTTACCCTGTTTCCATAGCATCAAATAACGAATTAAAACCAAATGTGCACTTTGACTTTTTGAGACTAGGTGACCCCCTGTCGCCGTGAGTCGAGCAGTGTGAACTCACCACAAGTGCATGTTCCATCTGCTAACATGGAGGAGGCGTGGTTTAGGATATATGCAGCAGCCATCCACCAGGGGATTTTGGGGAGCCGTCATGTCGTCTGTCTTTACCTACAGTCAATGATTCAGTGTAGTGAACAGGCTCCTCTCTGATTAACCTTCATCACCTCCTCTCCCTCAGGATGTGGCCAAGCGTGGTCTGAAGGCCAGTGAGTGGGTTCAGGAGGTGTGCCCCCTGCTGGAGGGCAAAGGAGGCGGCAAGGACATGTCGGCACAGGCCACGGGCAGGAACATGCAGGGCCTGCAGGAGGCGCTACAGATGGCCAACGAGTTTGCACGGCTCAAACTGGGAGAAAACTGAGGAGAGAGGAGATGTCGTGGAAACAAGGTGACAGTTGAAGAGTCTTAACTGAGTTAGAATTAATCAAAATCAAATTGCTTGAATATAAAAGATCCTCACAGATAACAGATGATCTAAGAAATGTGTTTGTGTCATCATTGAATGCTCGAGGGAAAGAAAAGAACTTGATTTCGCCTCCTGCAGCTTCTGCACAGCTCGGCTGAAGAAACAGAAACTCCTCAGACTCTCAGTCGGCTCCTGATTCACTGAAACCTTCATCTCACCCTCTTCATTTAGAAACAAACTCAGTCTGTCCTTTGCCGGCCTCTGATCTCTGAACAGTGGCTCCGTCCACCTGTGTGAGTTCTCTCCTGTGATTGGTTGAAGTCGTACAGTAGCTGTATGATAGTCGTGCTTCTCGAATAAAAAGCCATTATCTGACATGTGTACTAACAGGTTTAATTGAGTAAATTCATTCACTGTATAAAATGATCACAAACGTGTCCCAACGATGTAAAACTTCATTTAATATTGATTCAGTGCAGAATGTTGTCTGTTTTCATTGTAGCTGTTCCAGGTCAGAGAAATGTCACGTGATGGAATAAATGCAATGATAAATTCAACGTGTCTCTTTTGTCTCTCTCACACACACACACACACACACACACTCATAACCCTTGCACTAACCTTAACTATAACAACTACAATTATTTACCTGTTTTAAAATCATTGCTTAAAACATATTTTTTGAGGAAAGTCTTTAAATTCCATATTTTTAACTGGTTTTATTTGACGTTGTTTATTTTTTATATTTTCTTTCTTATTTTTGTTTAGTTCTCCATTGTTTTATTCCCATGTGTTTTGTAAGGCACCTTGTTGTATTGTTTAGTTAAGTGCTGTAGAATTAAAGTTTCATTATCATACATAACTCACCTTATCTTAACCTAGACTTTACTCCAAATGGTCCTCACAAAAATACAAGTACACACATATACACACAGTTTACACTGAAGGTGGAGTACTGGATTAATCCTGTTCACCTGCGAGTTAATCAGACGTTCAAGCTGAAAACATGGTTCAGTTCTCAAGTGGAGCAAAGCTGTAAAGTCGAGGCCATAAAAACCAGGAAACATGTCTCAGAGCTGAGGTGGAGACAGATGTTGTTTCTCAAGCGGTTCAGTCACAAAAGTCTAATGTTAATTTAGAAAATATGAAGCAGCTTTAAATGTTTGTTTTGCAGTGGAACGTATTAAATCAGTGATTATTTCCGAGCCTTGTTCATTTCTTAAGCTTCATCCTTCTTTCGATTTTCTCTCAAGCGAAAAGCAAATCTACAGCAGTGGATTAAAGTAAATGAACCAATGGGTTTAATCAAACAGGAGAAAAACTCCCATTCAGATGTTAGTTTGAGTAAAAATACAATAATCTGAATGAAGTACTCAAAAGTAGACATTACGCAAAGCTCGCCTATTTGAACACGTTATACTTATTATATTTTAATATATGTTTGGAATATTAGTGATAATTTCCTGCTGTTTTTATAAAATTACATTTTGTGTATGAAGTGTTGATCTGAAAATCAAAGTATTGGAGTGAAATGTTTCCTGCAAGGTAAATACTGTGTTAGTCGTTGGAAAGATGTGGCTCATGAAGGTCAGGGAAGAAACTATAAAATAAAAAATGAAACATGCCATTTTCAAGATTATTTATGAAACAAACCAGAAATCTGTCTTATATTATTGTCATTTTTATTATGTTGAATAGATTTTGTCTATAAGTTTCACACCAAACTGCTTCTGTATAAACTCACAAACACAACATCACGTTTCATGAAGCTTTTATTTACAGAAGCATTAGATACAAAGAGTCTGATCTCGTCATACAGATGTTACGATGTGGTCAATACACACGCGTCCGTCCCACTGGAGAACGAGACGTTAACGCCGGGATGAGACAGATTCAGACATCAGGACACGATGGAGACATTTCAAACAAACTGAGACAACAAACTCTCTAAACTCCACGAATTCATTTCCCCCGACAGGATCCGTTTCATGAGTGAAACCAAAACAGCTTCTGAACATCTCGTTGGTTTTCATCCTGGTGATGATGGAGCAGCTCATCAAGTGACGGACGTGATCTCCATCATCAAAACAAACCATCATCACACCTCAAATGACATAGTTTGATATTTTGGGAAATTTACTTATTCACTTTCTTTTAGTTTAAGCTTGAAACCAGTCTGTGCCCCAAAATATGAAGCCAAAAGAAGGTTAGCTTAGCTTAGCTTAGCTTCACTCAGTCCAAAGCTAACAATCTATTTATTAGTACCTCTCACTAATTAACACAATCTTTTGACGCCTTTTTATTGTACATTTTTATAATTAATACTAGATTTCATGACTGTCAAAGCTAACTAGCAGTGGCCTTGCACAATATGACCTCCATGTGTATAAAGATGGATGACGAGAAAAGTGAAGCCAAATCATCTCCATCATCAACATTATAGTTAAAATGATAAAGATTCACATTTAGGGGAAATTTGCTTGTTCACTTTCTTTTAGCGTTAGTTTGAAACTCTTACGTCTGTGCAGGAAATATGAAGCTACAGCCAGGAGAAGGTTAGCTTAGCTTAGCTTAGCTTAACTCTGTCCAAAGCTAACAAGAGTACATTTACTGGCACCTTTACTTCTTCCTAGCAAAAACATCTTGATCACCCCCTGGTGGTTGGCTGCAGTACAGGTCATAAACCCCGACTCCTCCATGTTAACAGAGGGTGAACAGTCAACTTGACTTTACGAATGGTTAAGTGCGTGTTTTCGCAGGATCACTCCAGCGCCACCTCTGGTTCCAAACAATGTAGGAGGTGAAGATGCGTCGTCCATCTTTATAGATATTATAGCGGTATCAGTCTTCCACTTACTGGAATGTATTTCCTCAAATGTGAAACTATATTCCCATAAAAGCACATTCTCCCTCTGAGCAGGTGTGGATTCAGATTGTTCCTCGTTCTGTTTAATTGACCCATAAAAAATACATTGAATGAGTTTAATAGTCGTCTTTTATTCCAGGAAAACTGAAATTGTGGTTTTATATATATATGAGTCATTTCCATCTGCTGCTGTGCAGCTGTGCAAAGCTCTGAAGCATATTTCAGGCGAACAGTAAGTGGCCGACGTTTGTGGCTCTGCTGACAAAACGGTGGAACCTGGATCCCACCGATCGTCAAGAAGAACAGGGAGGACTTTTAGTGCGGGGGTGCTTTTACAGATTCAGGCCCAAAAGGGAAAATCAGTCCAGTTTCAGCTTTAAGGGAAACACGCATCTATCACCACGATCAGAGGATTGAACCACACATTCAAACTTCCCCCGAGAAAACCTGCTGCTACCAGGACACGTGAGAAAAACAAACCAAGATTCATGTTTCCCAAAATGCTCTCAACCTGTGCAGCTCTTTATTTCACAAATTAATTTGATGGTAAATAGATTTGGAATATGGAGAATGTCTTCCTCTTTCATTCCCACTCAACATTCCCACATGAAAATCACGATATCATTACATGTGGCTGCAGGGGGCGCTGTTGTCACATAGTGTTGCATTAAGCATCAACTCTGGTGGAGGAGAAAAAAGAAAAATCCGTGTGTTGGATCAGCGACAGGAGAAAAGAGCAGTTTTAGGTTATAAATGCTCCAGAGGACTCTGATATCTGTGTCATGTGCTGGAGGTGGAGAAGCCGTCCAGTCTAATTTCGGCTCAGCAGAGGGATCACCTCCTCTGTATCTGATGTTCAGCTGCGAGACAGGAAGCTGATAACAGCTGGAAGGTGTCGCCTGTGTGTGTGTGTGTTGTGTGTGTGGGGGGGTCAGTGGACCGTTAACAGTTTCCCACCAACTGCAGGAATGTGTGGTTCTGGCCCAGTGTCCCCATGAAACCACGTTATCTCCACAACAAGGTCCACATTCATTCTGAGGCTGGAGGGAGCATCATGGGAAACACACATCTGTAAAACTCTACACTGTCCAAACCACAGTCTGTTTATAACATCTCCCCATAAGTCAGATGATTGCCCCCTGACGACAGTGTAGGACATCAACCTGTCCTCCTCCAAGTTAGTGGATGGGACACAAACTAGAAAGTTAAAGTACACGTCAAATACATTTTTCTCAAAGATTTTTTTAGTTAGTTCACATCACACTGATGTATGTTTGAGTTCTAATTAGATTTCCTATGCTAACGGGTGATTTGTAATGATTGAGACTGACTGGCAGCTTTTAAAATCTGGGATATTTAGGATTCATTTCAGCAAAGTGGGAGGTCGTCCATCTTTATTTACAGTGTTTGACCTTTAGATGCTTTGTCACCTTGTTGTTCACTTGATGGAAACAGATGTAGAAGGTTAGGACGTTTATCATGAGCTTTGATTTTTTAGCAGTTTTAGTAGATGATCCTGTGTGAATGTCGTCGTTATTCTCCTCCATCACCGTCTGGAAAAACAGAAAGTGCCTCAAAAGCATCGACCGTATGTTGAGAAACGTATCAACAGTACGAACTGATATGAATTCACAGCACATCCTCTCCTTTAGCCCACAGCCGTCTTTAAAAAAACAGTGTCAGTGTACAAAGCAGTAAGAATTGAAGAGCGAGGCGAGAGGCGCCTGTAGCCTTCCCCAAGCAGAAGGCAAAGTGTGTGTCTTCATGTAGACTGTGTGTGTGTGTGTGTGTGTGTGTGTGTGTGTGTGCAGCTCACAAGGCACAGCTCTCAGCCAGAAAACATGTGTATGTTTGCGTGTGTGTTTAAAAGAAATGCGATGGTAGCAGCGATGGAGCAGCTGCAGCTGTGTGACGTCCAGCAGCAGGACAAGGCACGAAAGCATGAATGATGTGTGTGTGTGTGTGTGTGCTGCTGGTGTATGTGTGGCAGTGTGTGTGTGTGTGTGTGTGTGTGACAGAGAGAAAACACAAACATGTCCGCAGCCACACTGACTCTTAAAATGAGCCCAACTCAACACCAAAGCATCAAATCTGTTATGTGCAAAGTCGGATCAAAACACTGGAAGCAGAAAGTACAACGGTGAAACATGAGTCATGTGTGGTTACACAACATCATTAACAGGTAACACAATAAAAACAGCAACACAACTGAAAGTAGCATCGGAGGCACATTTCTACCCATGACCTGCTGGGGGCGCTGTAACGCCCCAACCCTCCTCACTATATGTATGTGAACAGAAGTGATTAAAACTTAAAACATTAATAAGGACGAGCGTCACAATGTCACGTGGTTTTATCCCTAAACTTCTGACGTCTGCTGTGTTTTCACATCTGCTGCAGCTGTTGACTCTCGAGCTTCCGACAAAGTCTCTATTCATAACTTACACTATCTCCCTATTCCTTGTTACACATTATGAGTCACTAGAGCAATAAAGTGACTCTGTGGAGAATCTGTTTGTGAACAGCGTTTTCCAAAAAGGACTTAATAGATTTGTTTTAAAGTTAGTGGGGGGGGGGGAGATGACCCAAGGAAGACGCCATTAAATTGCGGATCTGGATCAGGAAGTGGTTACTTTCTTTCTGTGATAAAGGGCATTGAACTCAAACAGAGAAATAAGTGACGATGTTTCTCTTTCCAAACTTAAAGGTCCCTTGTGGAGTTTTTGTTAGATTTTGTTCGATAAATCATATTATATCCTGAATTGTTAGTATTCATGTGTAACATCTTCTTCTTCTCTACCTTTGGTGCATCGCTGCGTTCCTGCCACTTGCAGGTATGTGATATTAAATGCACATATACAAGAATAAATAAAACAGGCACCCACATAAAAAAAAAAAGATCACTCCATAGCACTAATATTCATCGAAAACTCCACAGGACACGTTTAACTTTGAATGTCTTAAATGTTTGAATTCAGGTTTCCAGGCGATTTCAGTCAACTAAGACTTTTACCTTTTCTACAGTTTTCTGCTGAGCACATGAAATAATATGAAGAAAGTGTTGATTCATTCAAAAAGATAAATTTAGCGTAAATACTCAGGAAAGATATTAGTCATTGCACTTTGAAAACCACACGTACGTAGAACTTTGAACTGTTGAAACGCTGCTCTTCTCCTCTGCAGCCTGCGGCTCTGTCTTTACAAACACATCTGTCACATCGCGTTAACACGGATTTACAGTTTCAGCTCAAAACAAACACTTCTATTTTCCTGCTTCTCTACGGAACCGTCTCTTGGATATTTGTTTTCCGAGCCTGTCTAGCAGCACTTCCTTCACAAATATTTGTTCAGGCGTTCCAAGATTTAAATGACCAACAATGGAGGATACAAATTTGTAAATGGATATCGTTTGCTGGTGGAACCGTTAATGTGCCACCTGGATGGAAAACTGAGCCAATAGTATGAATCCGGCCAAAGTGCAAACTTAACACTAAACAGTAGAAAACCAACAGCTGAAATCTGCAGTCTGCAGGAGGATGTGCCTTCATCGGGAGGACCAGAACAGGTAGTGCAGTTTATGCAGAACGGGGGGGTGAAGTCTAAGGCGTCTGGCGGCTACACCCCCTTCCAGACATAGCTGGCGTTCTAATTGGCTGAGCAGGGACCATAGGGCTGGTGGTTAATGACGCTGAGCTGCTGACTGAAGTTAAATAGGTCCCAGATCCAGTGGGAGTTTCTTTCACCTTAATCTGGGGCGAAAGCACTTCGCTGGGACACAGGAGGTTAGAGTGGGAGATGTGTGACAGGGACAAGAAGCAGTGGTTTCTTTTTGTCTCAGTCCTTTAAGAAACCAAAGTGGTGAACCCAGCACAGTCTGTGTAGGAGTGTGAAGAGGATAAACAACACCGGGGAAACTTTTTAGTTTCATCCTATAAAACACTGGAGCAAGTGATGTGTTTCTAATGCTGGCTTTGTCAGACTGGCTCTTCATGCCCCAGCTCCCCAGTCCTCCTCCCAAATTAGACCCTCACAGACCACATGGGGATTTAACTCAGGTCCAGAAACCAGCGTGCCTCCATTCAAACATGAAATCCCAGGAGATGGACTTTTGGCCTCATTAGAGTCTCACGGAGTCAAACCAACGCTCTCCCAGTGAGTCAGGAGTCTGCTGCTGGACCTGTGGTTTCTGTGGCGTTGGAAATCAGGCCAGAGAAGCTGATGCTCGTGCTGCAGCCAACGTTTTTGAGTCAGAACAGACCAAAAGCAAAAGTCTTGAATAGATCTGCAAGGTACCGAAGCCTTGCTAATGCTTGTTTGGACCTCGGGGGGGGTTTAAAGGACACTCGCTACAAACCCACAGCAACCACCTGTCATCTCATAACCAATCGTTTTACAGCCCATCAGAGAAAGTCCTTGAGACGCTGTCTTCTGACATAAAGTGGAGTTAAGAGGCGAGAGATGTTTTACCTCGTATGTGATTTGAGAAGAACAATTCTCTCTCAAGTGACAGCAAATCAAAACAGGCCCTGGGGTCCTGGCAGAGCTGCAGCAGTCGTCCCGGTGCCCTCGAAATGTTTGACAGTACAATAACGTCTGAAAGCGCTACAGTTTTCCACAGTGTCCACAGTGTCCATAACCTCAATCTGGTCTGATCCTGGTGTTTGTTAATATCCACAGGTTAGAATGTGATCTGTCAGTTCCCTGTCAGACACCATGTGGCCCCCTGGATGCTAATGGTGCAGTTAGGGTGGTATTTGCAGTATGTTGCATGGATTAAATACTAATTCCACTGGTTTGAGTCCAGAGGTGGGACATTTATCAGTGAGATCCATCCCTCTCCGGCTGTCTCGGCACTGTACACAGTCAAAGTCGGTGTTTGTGGTGAAGCTGCCCTGGGAAAGAGATCAGTGGTCTTTGTCTGTCACTCCTCACGCTGAGCCAGTTACCTCACAGTCAAACTTAAGGCTCAACACTCCCTTTAATGTCAGTTTAAAGTGAGCACAACTACTTATGGATCTACATGAATCTTAGGATCCCTGTTCCTTGATCCTACACCACGTTCTCCAATCAGAACCAAGACTGTTGAGCTATTTCCCAAACGTGAGGGAAAGAGAATTGGTACCAGTTCCCTTTTGACATTTCATCTTGCCTTCAGTTTGGATTTGATTGACATCGTCTGCAAACCAGAACTGAAAGAGCTAAGTGAAAGTGAGAATATCTAACACATTCTAAGTGTCTGTTTCCTAACATGAACCCTTGGATTCATGCTGCGTGACTTGCTGGTTATTTCCCAGGGAATACAGTGATTTTTTCGGCCTTGGCCAGCTGCTGGATTATCTGGGCTTCGTAGTCGGCATCGTGGACGCCCGTCTTCCTGAACTCTCCGGAGTAGCGGTTCTGCTCCCAGTAGTGGTGCCAGTTCCCCCGGCTGTCGGCCCCGAAACCGAACACATTCACCTGGAGGAGATGGACAGGTGAGTGTCAGAAGCCTGTGTGTGTTTACACGTGCATGTACAGAATCTGAGCTACGGTTTCAGCATTTTACAGCATGTTGGTGACACTGTGGAGGCAAAGTGAGAAAGTGAAGCACTGACCTCATCACAGACGTGAAGGGCAAAGAAAAGCACGAGCATGCCCGTGGAGGGGTAGCGTCCATGATGCCGGGTCCAGTGGTCGTGGATGTATTTAAAGAACGCTGGGTTGAAGACCTGGACCTGGACGGTGGACAAACAGAAAAAAGAGAATACGATTAAATTGCTGCAAACAAACCAACCAAACAAGACAGAAGTGGCTTCTGTCTGCAATGGCAATGGATTTTAATCTGCATTCACTCCCGGGTCAAATGACTCTGCAGTAGACTCAAGTTTTAATCTGCTCCGATCAGCCATGATGGAAACGTGACACCCTGTCAAACACACTAATTTGACAAGGCAGCGAGGTGAGAGCGCGCCCCAGTTGTCAGTGCTCTGAGATATCGTACATGAGGCTCCAGGGAGAAAACATAACTCCTCTACTGGCAATTGAAAAGGAGTCAATCTTCTTTTTAGTGGGTTTAAAAAAAACTTGTATAGAAGCTGCTTTTGTTGTAAAACAGGTATAAGAATCAAACTGAAAGTGAAGATGTTTTTCACTTTTACAGCATCGTCCCACGGTGTCATATTTATAAAGATATAGATTTCATATCCACGTCGTTCAGAAGAGTCCAACAGAAACACAATTAAAATAATCTCAAGGCTTTATGCTGCTCGGAGCGTCGCACCGGAGGAGGAAATCTTTTTAATCTATAGTTTAGACACTGTAAAAAACGGATTCTACGACCAGGTGACGATGTTCCCGAAGACGTCACAGGACGGGGATTTATTTGAGTGAATTTATATTTTCATGGATTAAAGAACGAGCGGGAAACGAAGGGAAGGTTTATAATCTAACTGTAATCCTTCATCAACCATGAGGAGGGGGTGGGTTTAATTGCAGACGGGGGGTCAAAGTGTGTGTGTGTCTGCTTACATGTATGTGTTTGCACATAACTGTGAGAATGACCAAAAGTAATAAGTAAAATTCATACCTTGTCTTTATCTACACGGAGGAACTGCTTCACTGGAGCGTAGGTACTGAGAGAGAGAGGGGGGGGGAGAGAGAGAGAGAGAGAGAGAGAGAGACATTGATTAAACACATCCAATCAGCACTTTAAGTGATTGCTGCAGCTATGAATTCTGGATGATTGACAGCTGACAGATTGTTCCAACCCAGTGACTCTCTGGCTTCTCATAACTTTGCTGAGTGTGTGGGTGTATACGTGTGTGTGTGTGTGTGTGTGTGTGTGTGTGTGTGTGTGTGTGTGTGTGTGTGTGTGTGTGTATCTACAAAGTGAAATGTGTGCATGCCCTCCCACTCCACTCTACTCACTGAGCATGTGTGTCTCGGCACTCTGAAGTTAAATTTGCGTATTCCAACATTTTAGCGCCTCGTGTTTTTTTGTGCACATGCATGTGCGTCCACAAAATGTGTTAATCCATGCTTATGCATCTCTGTGTCTTATGTGGCTTATGCGTGTGCGTGTGTGCCTTCTTACAATCGAATCTGGCCGGTGGACAGAGCGCTGGTGATCCACACAAGATCCAGTGTTTTGAAGGGAACCAGCACGAAGCTGATGTTGGCAGCCAGGTTTTTGGCGCTCTCCGGGTACATGAAGTGATGAGTGGTGTGGCTGCCTGCGTCTTCCTCGTAGCCCACTGTGGGGGCCAGGTTTATCCTGGGAGCAAGAGGGAGAGATAAAACAGCATGAGAGAGGGATGTCTTCAGGTCGCGCATCATCTGTTGAGGCTGGGCAACGGAAGCTTTGGTTCAAACCCCAGCAGCAGTCGCTCATCATTATTATTTATGAGTATTATGCGGCTGCCAGTCCCAGTGTGAAATAGTAAATATGTGCAGCAGAACATACTGAACAGGACGATGGAACACAAAACTAACATCATCTTAAGAAGCTGATATGAAGAAAATCTGTTCTTACCGTAAGTACACAATGGTTCAGCATTAACATTTATTTAAATGAATGTTTTTTAGTTTAAACTCTATAAAAAAATAGCTCGTCTGACTTTGACAACATCTTTAAAACTCACTAATACGTATGTTTGTTTGGTCTTTAGGTTTAAATTCAAAACTGTTGCCTTCATCATATAAGAAAAACATGAAATAGTTTCAGTTTCCTTGAGTTTCTTCCTCTTGTGCTGTGTCGACTTTGTGCTGCTGAGGATCATCTGCCTCTTGGACAAGTTGTTTGTACATTCACAGCATTATTCTTCATCCTTTGTTGACTTGTTTACAGCTGAGCCTCTCAGCTCAGTGAGCTGCAGACGTCTGCTGTATTTACTGAGTGCGTTGTTTAAGACAACAGGAAGCTGCACCTGAACATAATGGCCACCGTGCACATCTACCCATCTGTGAACAAAGCAGATGCTGGTGAGACGGCAGACAGACAGGAGGTGGGCGGCAGGGGTGAGTGGGACCGTTGTGGGCCAAGTTGATTTTAAAATCAAATGAGGATCAAACTGCAGCGATGAGACGGCGTAACAGGAGATGGAAGCTGGAGGCGGCCCACGCATGTCTCCTGACGCTGCCACGCTAATGGAGGCTAATGTCTCAAGCACAAAGAAATACTCTGCACTCCTGCATCGTAACCAGCACGGGGCCTCGACTCAGACACTGCACGGACCAACATATAGCTGGTGTGTGTGTGTGTGTGTGTGTGTGTGTGTGTGTGTGTGTGTGTGTGTGTGTGTGTGTGTGTGTGTGTGTGTGCCAACTGACAACAATCACGCTCTGTGATCCAGGGGGAGGAGTCTGCCACACAGGGATTTATGTTCCTCAGTGTAAGTCCAAGACCCGATCTATACATTTGAGCCTCTGACCTCACCAGAGACCTCTCTGTCGACCAATAGGAGAGCAGGGTAGTGGGCAGCATTACACACGGAGATTAAATATAGTATCAGAGGAACACGTCAGCTGATCTGCATCTTGATTCTGTAATTTCCCTTTCGGATTAATAAAGCACTCAATCTATCATCTATCTTTAAAGTACATCTCCCCCTCGTGCACACGCACACACAAACTTGATGATGATGATGTAACTTTAATGACATACTGTGCACGGTATAGTTCTCTCCTCACATGAACTCTCTCCCCTCTCCTCTCCAGATGTCTCCCTCCCTCCTCCTCCTCCTCCTCCTCCTCCCTGTTTCAGCCTTCATCTTGGCATCTATCTCATCTATCTTTTGGGATTGCTCTGTCTAATGCAGCCCTGTATCCCCTCTGGTTTCTATCACTTCGCTCCTCTGTCCAAAGCCTCTATCCCCCTCACCTCATGATGTAGTTGTGTCCGTCTATAGTGGCGCCATACCCGGCCCCGCGGAGGTTTCCGGAGTTTCCCACCACCGCGCAGCGTAGGCAGCGTCCCGGATCCCACGAGCCGTACGGAGACCTTCCGGGAATCACCTGCAATAATAGATGGAATATGAATAAAGCCGAACTGGATTGATGCTACACGTGAAAGTAAATAGGTCATTATTAGTACTGGAAGAGCAAGAGACAAAAAATAACCGAACCTACAGCTCAGACCAGATCGTAAACATACATCCTGGTCTCTACTGGGGTGAATTCTTCATGAGGCCCTTCATTAAAAATAAATAAGCCCCTTCCACCCTCAGGGAGCCAGACTGAGATAGTCAAAGACACATCCTTATGTGAACGCTCAGTCCTGTGCTTGGAGTCAGAATAGATAAAAAAGATATAGAGATACATTAAACGGGAATGAGCCGGGTCATTGATAAACCTAATGTCCAATAAAAGTAAATCTGCTCCCCTCTGCCTTTGCCCAAGAGTGTGAGGTAATGACTGGGCGGATTTGAAAGCACCACAGCAATGGAAAGATGAATTAATGATATAAAATACCTGGAACAGCCTCAGCAGCACCTGCTGGATGCTGTGTGGTTTAAACTGGGGCTGTAACATCTAGAGAGAGAGGGAGAGAGAGGGAGGGAGAGAGAGAGAGAGGGAGAGAGAGAGAGGAGGGAGAGAGAGAGAGAGAGAGGGAGGGAGAGGGAGGAAGAGAGGGAAGAGAGGGAGGGAGAAATAAAGTACGGTTAGGATGCGTAGTTTCTCCTCTGCAGACAAATTGGATCTGACAACAGACTTTAAGCATGTACGTGTGTATGCATCTGCCTGCATTCATGTGCAAATAAGCAGGTGCTTGTGCAGAGCTAGTGTGTGTGTGTGTGTGTGTGTGTGTGTGTGTGTGTGTGTGTGTGTGTGTGTGTGTGTGTGTGTGTAACAGCCATGTGTCAGACTGATGGGATGCAGTCAGACTGGCTGAGCTCTGGTCAGAGGAGCAGAGACGTTTCTGTCCACATGTCAAAAAAGAGCTGAATTTAAAAGGAAAAACAAATAACACAGTGAAGGAAAGAAAATACAGAAACTGTCAAATGATAAAAAGAAGAGGTGCTTGTTTTTATCATTTTATCAACACGTCATTTTATCAACATGTCATGCGCCTGGTTGTCTACAAGTAAACTCTTCAAATTACAGCTAAATAGACGAGACTGTTAAAGTTTCTTTCCAGGGTTTCTCTCTGAAACGTCCCTGAGACCTTCTGTTCATGAGGGTTTTCATCTCGTGAAGGTCGTCAGGTTGTAGGTTGGGCGTTTGTCCCATTCTTGTAAATGTGATATCTCAAAAATGACTCAAGGGAATTTCACAAGATTTGGCACAAATGTTCATCGAGACTTAAAGAGGAAGTGATAACAGTTTGGTGGATTAAGGACAAAGGTCGAGGTCACGGTGACCTCACGAATCACAAAAATCAACAAACTAATGAAAAATTGTTGGAGGTGAACAAGTATTCGGCGTTAATTCTAATTCTTAATTCCTTCTGATCATGGATTTGAACGTAAAGAGAACAATGACACAAACTAACAGATGCTCACAAAACAGAAGTTGTTCAATTTAGAAGGAAAATAAAAAATCTTGTTCCAATTCCAGGATCTGCCAAACCAAACAGGAAAATGGGCAGTCGTGCATGTAGAGACAGAAAGCAACTGCACGCACACACACACACACACACACACACACACACACACACACACACACACACACACACACACACACACACACACACACACCTTTTCACCCACCATCGGCCTTAATTCACTTTTCCCAAAACAGATCTCCTCCACTTGTGTTTTCATTCTTAAATCCTCTCCAGCAGTTTCCGTTGCCCTCACGTCTAATTCCCTCTCTTTAATTTCCCTTGCTCCCCTCTTCGTTTCTCCTCCTCCTCCTCCTCCTCCTCCTCCGGTCTCTCTTCATCTCTCTGGTCTCTCTGGGACGCCCGTTCACCTCGCAGCTCATCAGTGCTTATTTGAAACCACAAAGTCTTAAACTTCCCATTGCTCTCTCTCTCTCTCTCTCTCACTTCGCCTCTCCTGTTGTTAGCTCTCTGCATTTCACTCTCGTACATCCCTCCATCCTTTGACTCCCTGCATGACACCAGAGGCAGCTTGGCACGCTGCACCGCTGCACCGCTGCACTTCAGGGGCTGCTAATGATGTTTTTTGGCAGCCATGACACTGTTGTCTCGCTTCCTTCCTTCCTCTCTGGTGTTCTCTACCTCCTGAAGTATTACCTTCCTGACGTCTACTTTCATTTAAAACAGTATTTCACACACAAACATCCTGATTCAGGAGTCGTCTTGACCTTTAATTGGTTGTGTATCACTGGCGTAATAGTCCCACTCCAAAACTACATATATTTAAAATGGCTAAATTATAACTCTACACCTTCCTTCCACGTGTTGGGACTGGGATAAAGGAATATGCTAATATGCCCCCCCCACCCCACCCTCACAGCGCCACCTGCAGCTGAGGAGCCTTTTCCAGCTCCTAAGCTCCACCCACAAGATGACAGGATTGGTTTCTTAGGTTTAAACAAAGTACAATAAGTGTAAATTAAGAGATTCTTGCAAATTAAAAAGCATTGAACCACACATTTCTAGAGTAGAGATTTATTGTCATTAAATATTTAAACCCAGTAGCTGCCAGATGTAACCACAGATTGTATTAATGGAGGACGAGTCTCCACTTCTTCCCATTGTATGAGAATGAATCCGTAATATCCTGGATACAGGTGCTGCAAATTATTTTATTGGTTTATTTCTTTAATTCTCTATTCAACTCTTATTTCTTTCTTTCTAAATGCTTCTGCTTATGTTGTTGTTACTATTACTCATGATGCCTTTGATTATTTCGCTGTTGAAACGCGATGTTCAAATAAACTTGCCTTTTAAATTTAGACATCTGTGGAAGTAAATGTTTTTTTCTTTTCAGTCTCAATATCATGCAAACTACATGCATGCAAATGTTCTGCTGAAAATCCTCTACAGTTAATCATAATAAACCAATGAAGAGTTGTCTGAGTGTTGGAAATCCTGAGTGTGTTTAATATCTTCGCTAAAAAATAATTTGGACAGAAAATCATTGTTTTAAGTATTTATTTAATTTAATACTTGATGCTTTCTTTTCCTCAGGCAGGAATCCACAATAACACATTAATTTGGATTGAAGAGCGTGAACTTAATCATGCATGAGATCATTTATCTTCTGCTTTCTTACAGACACTGGCTGATTGGACTTGGTACTAAAAGCAACTCAAAGAAATGTGGAGAAAACAGACAAGGCCAAGACGTTATTTCACCCTTTCAGTCTATAAGTGACTGTGGAGCAGCCTTACACAGCCTCCTTCTCCCTGTCAGTCAGGAAACAACCACTTTCTTACTTTTATATTATGTTGTCCAATAAGCAAACATTGGTTTGAATCTCTCTCTAATCTTATTTGACTGCAGAGACTGGTATGTTACATTAGTTTGATACGGTCCTGTACGTTTCTTCTCTTTGCTCTAGTTTCATTTATTGTTTTCCTCACACATTGAATATTCTTCATTTCTTCTCTGTTCTTTTTCTGTCCTCCTTCTTCCCTATTTACCCACTTTATTAGTCAATCTGTCTCATCCCTCACTCGCCTCGTTTGAAACTGCAAGGTCATTCCCGCCTCTCTCCACCAGGAGGCACCCCGCGGAGGCCAGGACAAGGACTTTCTCCTCTTTGTTTCCAGACGACTTTGCATTGATTGTCTGTCTGTGTCTGTAAAGTGACCTTCAATGTGAGTTGCAGTTTTCTTCTATTGATTGAGATTATGTTTCTGAAGAATTGTTATGAAGGTTATTGGAAAATCTGTGGTCTCACTTGTTATTTAATATTAGGATGAAGTTAGCATTTGGCTGATTGCTATTGGAAACATTTGTGGAACTTAAAAGTGGAATTATTCAACATGATTTAAAGACAGATTAGGGATTTGTGTGGTCGAGATATTTTGTTAAAGATGTGTTCCTCTCTTTGTTTAGAATTATGAAAATCAGCATTCACATCTGGACAAATGCTTGCAACTCTCATTTCCTGGAGATTTGTGGCTCTAGTTAAAATCCTAAATCCAAAACATCCGTCCTTTTGTCATTTCATCACTCCTATTTTCCTATCTTCCATTTTTCCACTTTCTCAGCTTTATCCAATATTTGATCTTGCCTGTTCCCTCCCCACCCATTTCTCGTCTCTTAATGTTTCCCCCCCCCCTCTCTGTGTTTATCACCTCACTGTTGCTGTGTGACCTAATGACTTGGCAGCTGTTGGCCTGTGTTTGCAGTTTTCAGTCATTTCAGAGCGGGGACTGAGGCTGCTGCTCTGAAACAGGACTCTGAACCAGCCGCTGAAGGGCATCCCATAATACTGGAAACGCACAGACCCACACAAACCCATCTCAAGTTGACTAACACACCCAAATGAATACACACCCATGAAGACAAACGCCAACACAAGTCCAACCGTAGGATTCTTTGATTAAGGCCTTGTCTCCACAATTTTTTATGGATATTTTCCCCTCCAATTAAACCCCAAAAAATCTGTCTATGAAATGAATTCTACAAAATATCTCAAACAAGCCTGATGGGCCAGTAGGTGGCGATAAGGTCAACATCAACAACCCGTCAAATACCAGAGAAGAACACAGTGAGCACCCTCATTGAGCTTGTTCTCCTTTGCCGGTGGAAACTTCAAAACCAAGATCATGGCACAAATGATCAGGTGCGACAGACCCCTGTGAATGTTGGTAATGTGGTGCAGTGATGCTAAATGTAGCTGTAATAGGACAGTGCTAACCAAATGTAGTGAATCTGGTAGTACGCTGTGATGAGAGAGTTTTTGAAAACCTGCACTTTTGAAAGCGTTTGTAAAAGTCTTTGTTCCAGTGACTTAAAACGTTCTTTGAGTGTCGAAGATATTCACATTAGTGTGGACTCGGCACAAGAGCGTCCCGTCCCTCTCACTCTCTCTCTTGGAGGATGGAGTCCTTTCAGTTTCTTAGTCATTGCTGAGTTGTGCTTTAAGAGCCAACATAGAGAGCAGCCAACCCTGCGATGTTCCACTTCCTCACTAACACCCTGACATGTGACTGGCAAGGGGGGTTCATGAGGGGCATGTAGTTCTTGTGTGAAGGGATTGGTTGGCTCAGCGATGAGGAGTAGGGAGGAGAGATGTGCGATTATGATCTGTTACTTCCCCTGCATGATCAAGATGAACGCAACCGGTTCTTGCCTGGCTGATGCTTGCACTGCGTCAGAGGATATCGGAGCCTTTCACAACTTTCCCCTGTAGTGTAGCTGGGCTTTGCAGCTCAGTTGAGGGGGGGGCTGCACTGAACAGCCAGGTCTAATTCACAATAAATAGCAGCTGTTGCTGTCTCAGCATTTTGGGTCCCAGTGTGCGATTGGCCCGAGAGGCCCGGCCAATTCACATGTGGAATCTTGTTTGTTTAGTCCAAAGTGGTTTGAAGGAGGATTATGTGTCACGACTTATCCAGAGGCAAACAAACAAGATGGACACGTAGTGGTTAGTGAGCGTGAGAGGTGCTGGTAAACAGGTTCCGTTATCTTTAGACAGAGCCATGCTGGTACTTTGTTTTTAGTCTTTATGCTAAGCTAAGATAAACTAAGCTAAGCTAAGATAAGCTACCTGGCAGCTGGCGTTCCGATATATAAATCTCAGCTAGAAGACAAACAAGAGTTCCTCCTAAAATACTGTTATTATTGACTTGCAAAGTAGGGAGAGTTTATTTTGTCGCTTTTCCCAATGTATTGCCTCAAAGACAATGTTACATGATTCCCAGTTGGAGAACGTCTACGGTTCTAAATCAACAGTGTGTTAAAAAGTCTCTGCAGCGATTCCCAAGGTGCATTTCTGTAAGAAACCACCAGGCTTAAAACCCTGTGGTGGGCAGCCAACGGTGAACCGGAGGCAAAAAATTATGATGTTGAGAAAACACCATCTGCAGCTTCAGAATCAGCTCATAACAATTCTGGATGAATTCGGCGTCTCTGGTGCAATGTTTAATTTTCAAAATGCTTTGTTCACTCCAGCTCTGATTATTGCCTCTAACTGGCTCCTTCTCTAAAGCAACGACGACTGAGGCTCATGGGAGCAGATGATGAACAAAACATTTCTCAGACAAACAATCAAGTCTGGTGTTGGTAACATTAACCTGTGGGAGAGTCGTGTCTTTCTATGTAACAGTGAGAAGATTTCAAAATGGAAAAACACTTGTGGCACCAGCTTCACAACTTTATCAGACATTAGTAGGTAAAGTGATTACTTACCACCCACCAGTAGTAGACATCAGACAGCAGCTGGATGTTGTCTCTGGTCCAAACAGGTGAGATATCCGGGTCAAAGTTCTCATCGAACCAATCAGAAACGCCAGGGTCTCCGACACAGCGTGGGCAGGCACATGTCTTCTGCTGCGGGGCGTCAGGTGCTGACAGGCGGTGTGCGCCCGCGTAGCTGGGCACGAGCTTCACTCGCCTCGACTCCTCCCACCCGGGCGGCTCCAGGTAGTTGAAGCTGACGCCCCCGCGGAGGGAGACGGAGAAGAAGAGCGAGGTGAGGAAGACGAGAGCCAGCGAGCCGAAGAGAACACAGATCCTGCGGGAGCATCTCATCCTGCCTCCTTTCTCTGCTCCGCCTCCTCCTCCTCCGGGGCTACCTGCACCTCCTGCTGCCCCGGCCACCCCTCCACTCAGCCACGGCCTGAGCTCGGAGAGTCGGGGCCCTCCCCGGGATAGACCCCCGCTCCAGGCCCCCCAGCCCCAGCGCCTGTCCCGCTGCAGAGTGGAGGACGGGATGCGGCCCCCCCATGGCCATGTCCCCACCCCCGGGCCTGCCACCGTCCCCAGCCCACTACCTCCTCTGCCTCTTTGCAACGACCACCAGTGGCTGGTCACCCTGGTTGGGACGACCTCCTGCCTGTGACTCTGGGCCACGGGATCACCCACGATATCAGACGCGTGAAACACACTCACACACTGATGGAGGACAAGGTGTCAGAGTCGATTTGTCTCACAGTCAAGCTGTGCAGTCAGCGATGCTCCGACGCCTTCTCCCCGTCTCCTGGTGGAGTCTCTCTCTCCCTCTCCTCCACAGCTATGTGCTCGTCTCACACACACACACACGAGTCGCAGCTGACTCACATTCACTGCTTCAGAAGTCCTCTGCTTACAGTGTGAGGTGATCTCTCCTTCGCCTTTGAGCACAGACTCAGATTTCCTTGCACCTTTCTATCATTTGTTCTTCCTCTCCTTTTTTTCAACTTTCTAACTGTCCCCTCTCTGGCTTACACTGTCCTTATGTCCACCTGTCTGTCTTTCTTTCTCAGTAACAGCAGTGTCCATCTTCAGTGAAATCCCGTGGCTGAATTGCAGCAGACGCCTCTCGCCTCCTCTGCCATCCGTGTGAACGGAAAGCGTGGCGCTCCGTGCTCTCCCTCTTTTTCTGTCTCTCTCGTTTGCACTGAGGCGACGTAACCACAGAAAGCTGGCAGACTAGTTGAGAACAGCGGAAAGGGGGAGGGCAGAAGGGAGGAGGAGAGGGAGGAGGAGCAGTAAAAGGGAGGAGGTTTGGCCTGAAGGGTGTTCCATCACATCTCTAGCCATCCTCAACAAACAAAAAATACCTCTCTTCCCCTCTTTGCTTTCCTTTTCTCTGCTTGGTTCCTCTGTTGTCTGCCGTACTCGCAGTATTCGTTTTTCTCTCTCGAGGTTCCCGTCACCAAGTACTTCTCCGTCTGAACGTCTCTCCTTTCCCCTTTTTACTGCTTCCAGTTCATTGTGTGTTTTCCGCCTGTTTCTGAGCCGTTTGGTGTGTGGAGTTTAAAGCAGTCTTCTGTTGCCGTTCCTCTCCACACTCTCTTCAAAACACAAAGTTTTTAAAAGTCGGGATAAAAAGTTTCAGCTCCTTGTGGTGAATGATGAAATCTTAATGAAAAAAGGGGCTTCCTGACGCTCATTCAACGGAAGAACAGCAGTTCCCACTATCGTCTCCTTGATGCCTGCGCTGCATTTGAGGGGATCTGCACAATTCAGAAAACATCCAACGACTAATCAACAAGTCCTTTCACTGCTCAGATGCGTCTCCATTGAGGTGGGGGGGAAAAAGAGACGTAGAAAGAATCAAAGCGTCACAAGCGGATTGATCCACGTTCCTCTGATGGAGAGATTTTTGTGGAGATGGTTCATCTGGGGTAGAGGCTGCAGGGAAAGTGGTGGATGGAGTGATGTGCAGAGGGTGTGATGGGGAAAAACAGACAAAACCAATCAGCCCCAAATCTCATCTTCTCTCCAGCTGGCTTTGAGAGGACGGGGGGCGGAAGGGTTGGGGGGGCAGCATCTGTCCCGCTGCCCTGTGTGTGTGTGCGTGTGTGTGTTTTGATGTAATGTATGAAGTTAGGCACGGGTTGCACACTGTCTGCCAGTTGCACTAATCTAATTGTGTTCTACAGCTGTGCGAGTGTGTGTCTGTGTGTGTGAACAACCTATTGGCTGGCGATACAGGTTTGTGGTGAGCTGGAGGTGCCTGCTGCTAATCTGCTGAACGGTAATCCTACGACAGAACCCCTGCAGCGCCCACTTTCTGCCGGCTGCCTGCCATTCATCTCGTGCCCTATAAACACCTTAACTCACTGACACAAGTTATACTGCTGTCTCTCTCTACTTAAATAACTTTTTAATGTGTTCCTCCAGCCCCTGAAGCTCGAACGACTGCTCCCATTAAAGCTATAAAATGGATTATTTCCTTATCAAACGTCCACGTGTGTGTTTTTGTGTCCGTCAGCTATCTTCTCTCCTCGTGTTGCCTGAAGTCGGGCTTCCTGTTCCGTAGAAAACCTGAGGAGAAAGAGAGAGAGAACGAGATACGAGACTCATTAGCCTCATAGACCAGTTTGACTACTTTAATATTCCTCTTTTTCCATGTTGATCCCGTTTTAATTCTTCTCTTGCCTCAGTCTAACCCAGTTCACCACCAGGTTTAAGTTCTGGCTTCACATTTGAAATTTTTCAGTCTTGAACCATTTGACAAGTTGGTATAGTCCAATTTTAGTCATTTACTCTCTTAAGAAAAAACGTTTTAATCCATTTTTTGCCTACTTTTCCTCTCTTTGTTCTCCACCTCATTCTGACTCGTCTGCTGCTGTAACGAGTGAATTTCCCCAGTGTGGGATCAATAAAGTTTTATCTTATCTTATTGGATGATATCAGACAGTGAAATTTAGTTATCCAATGTCTTGGGGGAGATTTTATGTGGATATCAGCAACATTAATCCTGTGTTGCTCTCAATTCCTGTTTGTTAGCAACAGTCACATCGCTGACTGAAGGTAATGAAACACACGCACAGGCCCTGATAGTTTCAGGAGTTTAACACTTTATCTCAGCTGTTTTGTTGCTACTTCGAATGCTCAGTGGGTTGTAGGTGAGTTTCCACAGAACAACACATTCACACACCCCCCTCTGCCTGTTTTGGGGTCAGGAGGTAAACCACACAGAGACACTTAAATATGACACTTCACATTTCATCTCACTTGCAACCTCCACCTTGCCGGTGGGATCCTTTCTGCAGCGAGCTTTTTACGAATAAATTTACAAAGACAACTTGTCTCAGAACCTCGTTCGTTGACCAACATTTCCCACAACACTGTAAAGATGCCCCATCATAAAACTCCTATACTCTTCAGGTGTAAGAAAACATGCTAGGTTGGTACAGACGCCAGCAGAAATCACATCATCATCCACCATCATAGGTATTAAACTATTTCAACTAAAATCATGACTCATATTGAAATCACAAGCATATTGTTCAGCCTTGTTTGCAAAAATGTGAAGTGCAACAGGTGAATCGTCTACTGATCAGGAGAGATTTTGGATGTCGTCGTTATTCTCGTTTTTACATTTGATTCAGTCATAGTTCTCATTTTCAAAGGTTTTCAGGGGACATTCATTTATTTCATCATGAAAGAAAATTGGTTGCCACCAAATACATTTTGTCCTAGTTTTCATTGACACGATTAACACTTTTCCCCACAAACTTTCTCTTGTCCTGTTTTTATTGGTCCTGCAGCAACCTGTTTCTTTTTCGCTCCTCCACCTGCATCGCTTCTTTTTACACGTTTCCCATCCTCTTGCCCGTCTTGTCTTTCAGTCTGTTCATTACGAGGAACGGGACGGGCTCGGAGCACGCTCCTGCTCTGCCCTGTTGTGTGTCTGTTGATTAAATTTTAAAATGTCACTATCCCTGAATTGGAAATGCTGAAGTAGACTAACAGGATACAGATTGAACGAGTCAGGCAGAATACTAAAAAGAGAAAGGAACACACCTCCCATGCAAACTCCTCTCAGATCTGTTGTTTCTATTGTCTCTGTACAAAATAAATTCTGGAACTACGAGAGAATATTGATGTCAACACTATTTTCTTACTTTTAATAGACTAAGCAATTTGTCGGTTCAATAAAATTAAACAAACAGCAGAATTATCGATAACTGAAATAATAGTTAGATGCAGCCCTACCATTGTTTCACCATCACCCCCTATCTTCATTTTAACTGTGCAAAATTTGCCCGTGAACAAACCATCATTGTGTTTTATTCAGGAATATCTTGTCTCACAAGAGGATGAAATATTAATTACACAGTGAAGACAGCCTGTCTCTGTTTCTTGCTATGAACCTTCCGAACCGTCCAGAAATGACTGATTCCATTTCTCTATTTTTGATGATTGCCATGGCAGCCAGCAAGTGATGCAGGGTTGTTACGGCAACACAGACCACAGAGTCCCCAACCTTGACCCATCTAGTCGGTGCTCGAGAACTGGGACGGACTTCGCTTTCCCCTGGTCGACACATTTCTTTCTTTTAATGTTCTGTTTCCATATCTGCTGCTTATGGGAAGACGTCCACGACAACACACAGCCCGACACATGTACACCTCCAAACGCAGCCCTATCTTTCCTGCTGGTTTTTCATAACTCAACAGATGTTAGTGGACGTTAGTCAAACTCCCTGATGCACACAAATACACACAGCAGTGTATCCAGACCCCGACATTACCACTACTGTATCCAGAGCCCGGTAATAAGCTGGTTGGTTTTTACACCAGTTACTTAAAATAGATCATGTACAATGGCTTGTTAGCATTCCTTGCATTTGTTATCGAAGCCAATGCATAAAATTAATTTTAAGCATGAAGCTCACCGCTGCCCCGTCGGTTAAATAACAAATCCTCCCAACGCAACTGAGAGCAGTCTTCATTGTGTTCATTACTCATTATTGCCGTTAATGGAGCCGACTGTTGGTACTTTGCACTGTATTTCCCACTGTAATCCATAATGTCCCTCACAGCTGTCAATGAAAACCTCTGTTAAATGATCCATCTCCACAGGTTGCCACTGAACAAATGCTCGTATCTGTGCAGCGATCGATGCAACGCAAGAGAACACATTTAATCTGTAATAAAAAATAGTATGAATATCATTTGTCATCATCGCAGTATCGTGTTGCTAGATAGACACAACCTGCTCTTAAAACAGTAACAGGCTTATACCTGCAGCCTGCAGCTGGTGAGTCAGCCGATCAGAGACGTCACCATTCAGGGGGAAATGTGTGAGCTTGACTTCTGCATTTTTATGAACTCTTTCCTGTTTTTTTTTAAAAGATGCATGCCTTTAGACATGTGGTGTGTGTGTGCGTGAGGATGTTACACAACTTCAGCGAGTATCTGTTGAGCCACACAGCAGCCGACTAAGCTGAGGGCAACAAAATGTGAACTGATGATTGTTCGGGACTTGAACAGTGTGAGAGTGTGAGAGATTGTGTATCCACGGTTCTGTCAGTTAGCCCTGAAACGTAGTTTTACCTGTGCTGTGTTTTCCTGCCTTCCTCTCGGTACATGGGACAAACTCCTCTGTGACCCCAGAATATAAGCAGGTGTTAAATACTACATGTTGTAGTATTAGCTGTAAGATCCTCTGGAAAAACACTGAGAAATAAAGAAAGAAAGAAAAGACAAGTAGCACTGACGTGACATTCACTAAGTCACTGGATCTCGAACGAGGCTAATAGATGCCACAGCCGGCCTGTAGATTCGCGTGCATATACGCTCTACTAATGCATTAGGGAGACTTTGCTTCCAGGTTTAATTACAATCTTTAATTACTTTAATCACTCGCTTTAAACTGCTGCTGTCCCCGAACGCGTTGCCGCCAAACCCTGTCAGGAAGAGTCGAATCTCGTCAGTCGACCAGCATCTTCTTCTTCTTCTCTCCCTCTCGTTCCCTGTTTTTCTTCCTCTCATCACATTATCATCATCATCACCGTTTAAAACACCAGCAAAATCCTGCTCCAGGAACATCTGTTAATAGCAGCTGTTAGCGTAGCACTGACCATTTTCAATTACTCCCCCCAATCACCCTGGCGTAAACCATTCTTTCTCCCTCTCTCTCCTCTGCTACTGTTTATTATTATGTATTTATGCTACCTGATTATTTCCCACTCCCCTCATTCACCTCCTCTGATCGTTAGAGAAAGAGTTGTGAGGATCGCTATGTGACACGTCCCCCCCACCACCACCACCACCACCACCACCTCGTTCCCTGTCTGGTGTCATTAACAGCTGAGGCCTTTATCAGCAGCAGTTCATCATTTTAAAAGTTCAAGCAGCTTCCAGTAGTTTTCTATCACTTCTCTCCTCGCTTCCCTTCTTTTAGATTTATATTCTCTCGACCTGTCTCGCTGTGTAATTTGTCACTGGTTTTTCACCCCGGCTATTTCGGCTGTTACAGGTGCCTAATGTACAACCCCCCGCCCCTCCTCCTCCTCCTCCTCCTCCTCCTCCTCCTCCTCCTCTCTCTCCCTCTCCGTCCTCTTTGTATCCCGGCTGTGTATGTCTAGCATTTGGCAACCCGCAATGCTTCACTTCAATTTCATACAAGAGAGGCCACGATCTCCATCAGCATAAATTATAGATGCAGGTTTCAATGGACGATCTTTGTTTAATGTGATCCGTGGTCCATATTTGTTATGCCGTCCTCTCTCCTTCACCCTGTCTGCACTTCTCTCTTTAAGTCGCCCTGTTATCTACAAGTTCTGTCTTGTTGGTCAGTTTGCACTTCACCTGACCCCCCTCTCTCTCTCTCTCTCTCTCTCTCTCTCTCTCTCTCTCTCTCTCTCTCTCTCTCTCTCTCTCTCTCCCTCTCCCTCTCCCCATCCTTCTTTATCAGTGAGTGTTCGTCAGATAACACCGGCCGCAGCTGCACGAATCATTTACGATCACGGCGAACACAGATGCTCTGCAATGAGTGGAATTAAACGGCGATAAATGATCCCGTTCTCTGGACTTTAGTTGCTAATTTAGTTGCAAAATTTATGGCAAAACATTAAAATAGACTAAAATATTCTTGTATTTGACTTCGAGTAAGATCTGAAGTAGCGTTATTTTAAATGGAGGGTGAATCCATCCGATGAGTTTTATTCGCTGCCTTCAAATTTTCAAAATGTCTCAGATGTAAAAAAAAAAAAAACTACTTCCAGAACAACGGAGATTTTATGTCATATTTATGATCATCAATTTAAAGCTTTTCTGTTGCAGCAGAGTAACACAAGCAGTTTGGTTGTTTCATGGGGAAAATACAGAATGTCCGCTGCTCTATCCTTTAAATTAGATGGAAATATCAAATGCCATTATTACCCAATCATCTCTCATTACCTCCACCAACGCCATTGTGTTTTCACCCCTTTCCTTTGGCTTGGATTTGGACAAAGGGGTGGATCAAGGATTGTTTTTGACTTTCTTTACATTGTATTTCTTGACATTTCACCAATTTCCCAGGGAATAATCAGGCACATTAAGGGGACTGATAGTTTTGAGTGTGACCAATTTGGTGTGGATCTAGTGGATTCAACGTACTGAGAGTAGGTATCCCCCCCCCCCCTACTTACTATAGTTATATATATGGTATATGCCTTTAGACATGAGGTGCATGAGGATGTTACACAACAAATACCATCAGCAAAATGCTTTAAAGTATTTGCTGAGCCATACAAGAGGCAAATAAGCTGTGGGCAAGAAAATGTTGAAATGAAACGGTGTGAAAAGAGTGTGAGTGATTCTACACATGCTGATGATTAAAGGTGTTTTGGAGACATTTTAAATGTAGGGTGAACAGCTAATGAGCTCCGAGACCAGTTAGAGAAACTTTTAAAACGACGTGGATCTTATCTTCGTGCTTCGACATATTTGAGATAAACATCCTTTTAATTTAATGGCACTCGCCATCTTTGAAACACAAAGACAAAGCCGTGACCAGGCTTCAGCGACACAGGAGAGGGAGAAAGTGAAGACATGAAATGAAATATAGCAAGACGAGAAAATAATCCCAGACACAAAGAGCGGCCAGTTTGAAAAGAAAAAGGAAAGATAATGGGTTATTCATCATCAAATTTTATAAACTGCAAGCAGAAAGCCTCACTCTGCAACTGGGCTGTAGTCATGGAAACACACTATCTATATCCTATGGAAGGAGATTATTCTTTCATTCCAGCCTTCAGTTAATTGTGTCGTACAGCCACTCTGATTACACTAAATTAATGTAAAAATATAGCCGTTAAAAATGTAATCAGCTGTCCTCATGAAGTGTTTTGTCAAGGAAGTGTTTTTAGATTCAAGAGCAATTATTTATCTTCCTCTGTGTTTTAGTTGCGAATTACCAATCGGAAATCAAGTCCATGAATTTCCAAGGATGGATTGTACCTGTTACAAGGAAACCGTTGGATTGCCCATTAAAAAAAAAAATCATATATCCTAGAAAATCCTCTCGTAACACAATGTAAAGGTGAATCTGAAGAACCAAAAAAAAAGCCAGTGTCTTAATACCTAAAACAGCGAAGCTCTTACAGCTTTTACATTTAGTTTGAAATCACAGCCTGCCTGAAACCTCTGAACAAACTGATCCATTCAGATCTTATCGGATAGTTCAAAGGGCTGTCACATAAATTGCAGCGGACAAAAGGATCTGGTGTAGTAACAGCTTTTTGTGGGCTCTTCTTTCCGTCTTTGGGCAGAAGCGTTTTGAATAATTCCAAACTCTGCGAGGTCCTGGTTTAGTCCTGTCAGCGTGATTATAATTAAGAAGAGACTGGGTCTTATGGCGAGAGATCACTTGAACACAGTGCTGCTGGATGGAGGATACTTTGAATGATAGTTTTCTAAATCTCACTTGTTTGCAGACATCTACACTCGAATGCCATCCAGTACAACAGCTGAACCTTTAAGGACCCTTTTTTAATGTTCAGTTTTTTCAGACCCTGTCTTTGTACTGTTCAGCATCGAGGTCATATCTTTGCTGCACTGAGCTGCATTATATTGAGAGTTGTCTTTAATATTCTGCCCGTGGTTTGTAAATAGTAAATTCAATAATCAGTAAATCCAGACGCTTCCCGGAACAACTGCCACCCTGTTTAGTTTCATAGGCGTCAGTTTTTCTTTGTGCAGCAGAGATGTCCAGAAACTGGATTAGGCTTTCGAGTTATCTCCTCCCTCTGCTGCTCTCCCTCCTCGGCCTGTCCTCCTCCATGCTCCCTTTGTCACTTTTATTTTACCCTCGCTGCCGGTTCACTAGTGTGTCTGATTGATCTCTTCCCCCACCCCTTTTATATCCATGTAGAAAAGGGACATTCTGTACATTTTCTCATCCCCTTCTGCAACAGGGCGGACAAAAAATTAGGAACACCTGCTTATCTAATGTGGTCCATCCACCTGTTAAATATGACCTTAAAAATAATGAAAAGCACTGAAGGGGCACGTGCACTGTACAAACCCCAATCTGGCAATGCCAACTTTTAATAGTGTAATAATACCATTTCATAATTATCTAATTCACACCATATGATAAACTAAATATAATTCTCTATTCAGCTCTCTAATCTTGTAGTTTGTAAAGGTGAATGCATTACCACACTGTATGGTGTCATTTTCAAAATTTCTACCATATGGTCATTATTATATATGGGTCTGTGCATTGTTTTATGCACATTTCCTAAAACACTTTTGGGGATATTTTCTATTATCCTAATTTTAAAAGTTTTGCTTCAAACTATGCATTTTTAATAAGGACACTCAGGTTATTGGATGTTAATAAGGTAGGTGGAAACTTTTCTTTGCATTGGAGATGAAAGCACTGTCACTAGTTGCCCCCGAGGTCTCACAAACTGACAGAGTCACAGATAATCACACCAGATGGGAATTTGCATACTGAGGAGCAACTAAGACACTTTACAGGAACAGCATGTTCCCAAGCATAAATAGAAATTCATAAGTGGTGAGGACATACTGTAACACCTCGAACACTTTGAACAGGGGTCAAGGGGAAATTCACCATGGTAAGATTAAGTTCTCCGAGATTAAAGCTAAAATAGTAAATTAGCATCACGAACCGGGCACGTCACACCCACAGGCAGGGAAGTGGTTCACTGTGTGGACATCACTGAGAAAAGCAGTGAAGCCCTTTAAAGAAACATAAGAGTTATAAGAAAATATAAATTTACCTCCTCCAACACAAAATCTTATCATACGTCAAATGATGTCAGATCTAAGCCGAGGACTGCAAAACTCATTTGTAGATAAAATAATCCAAAAGTTCCAAAATTTTTACGAGTGACATATTTAAATAGTAAAGTCCAAGAGAAAATCCCCCTGGAAAATCATTTGAGATGAAAAGCTATTTTGAATAGAGTGCAACTCGTTTCTTCCTGCCCAGAGTATTTTCTCTGGTGAGTGTGAAAGAAGAATCTTGTTATTTTCAGTCAGTCTAGACTTTAATCAGCGGTGGAGCAGAGGGAGGCTGACAGAGCGCTGGTTGTGAGCAGGGCTTTCCACATGATATAGAGCAGCAGCTAGAGGAGGTTCAGGCCTCCGCCCTATAAATATAAATACCCTCTCATTCCGCTAAAATAAAGTTATTCACTTCCTTCCTGTTACCATCTTTCCTCTCACTCTTCTTCTCTGTGGATTTCCTCAGGTTTTAATTTAAAATTTTACTTTTACTTAGAATCAAACTGGGGGGAAATTACTCAATGACAGGGAAACCAAAATGTAGACCTTAATGGACCAATCTACAGCCGGAGTACACAGAGGAAACGTGTGAACTCCACACAGAAAGACACCGGGCGAACCGGGATATGAACCAAGAACCTTCTTGCACCTTACAGAGTGAGGTTTAGCTATAGTTTCCTCGTATGGCTGAGGCCTGATTCTTAAATAACCTGTTTTAGTGCGTATGAAGATCACAATATAATTAAAGATTTATCGTTCCACTCATATACGTTAAACCCTGTGTAGTGTGTATAGAAAATGCTCGTCTTTAAAGCCTTCTCTGTGTGAAAGCTTTAGGAAATGTTTGATTGGCGTCCATTTATATTATTTTATTAGTTTTATTTAGTTTTACTGCTTTATCTCTTGTGTGGCCAATGTTCTTTTAGTCAACTGTCTGGTTTATTGTAATTAATTAATCCCTTTGTAAAACTGTTAAGAAAAGTTTGTTATTATTAATTAGTCCACTTTTTTATTTTTTACTGTGCAATCTAACCCAAGCAGCACCTCGGATGAAGATGTCGCCTCTCAGTTTGATCAGTACACCGTTTTTTATCAGCAGTTATTTTGCTAATATTTGTCAAACCCTGAAGACAGCGCTCCGCTCTCGACTTGGCGAGACACAACATGAGGGGGCGAGATAGATACAAGCAAACGGGCGTATTACTCCATGCCTCCATTGTTTTGAAGTGTGTGGCCGTGGAAAGTACAAGCAATCACGATGTAGTTAATCTCATTTGACCAAAAACTAAAATAACAGAGTAGCAGGCGAGACTTGAATGAGCAGTCGGCTGTTTCACCTGCAGCTGCTGCAAATGGAAAGCTCTGATGTGAGGAGAGAGAGGAAACGTACAGAACAAAGATAGACAGAGAGACAGAGAGAGAAGAGAGACCCCTCCAATAGCTCCCCAGTGGCCAATTAAAAACATCAGACATCTTTCTGTTGGAAGAATTCAAATGAGTAATGCCTGACTGTTAGTGTGCATCATGAATCTCTAATATTGTGTGAGGGTGTTTGTGTGTCACAGAAGCAGTTTCGTCTGTAATTTTTTGCCAGAGTGAGACAGACAGAGAGACGGACGGAGAAGGACCACTGAGAATAAGTGTGTGATCCAACTATTGAAGAGACTAAAAGGCCCTGACGAACACTCAGTCCCCTAAGTGCTGCTCAGAGAGGCCACAGAGGTCACACAGCGTTTTTATTATGGCGACAGATTCCTGAATCAAGCCATGAACTGTTCCGAGCCTCTTTATGGCAACAAGACTCAACTTTCTTCTGTTATTATTATTCATTAGGAATCTGTAACAGTAAAGCCTCTGGAAATCAAGAAAAACATATATAACAGCAAAGTAGCGTGTCTGATTTAATTACCCACAACAATCTGAGTGAAAATAAATGTTCATACCTAGAAAAGCTAGTTTAAAAACTCATATCTCATACATGTGGTAGATCGGGTTTTGTTTTACATCTCTTTTGCTTTGAGAGATCAAAGTAAGCGCTCCACAGATATTTAGCTAACACTTGTCTTTTCTTAACAGATCTGTAACAAATGTCATTGTTCCACATCGTGACATCCAAAAACTAAACGATCAAATTAATTAACTTTTAACGCACTTAAAACATTGTTTGAGCCATGAAATACGTTGTGCAGAAATTAACTGCCGGCTGCCTGAAGCCAGCTCAAGCAGACACACACACACACACACACACACACACACACACACACACACACACACACACACACACACACACACACACACACACACACACACACACACACACACACACACACACACACACACACACACCCATTAAAAGACTGAAAAACACAAGCCATTAACTGGCAAAGCTTTAATTTTGGCCACAATAATACCTCATGCTGACTGGGAGATGTTTCGTCTGAGGCTACGTCTCGTTTACCGAACATAATTCCCCCCTTTGATGCCAGAACAGTGCTGTAAGAGGAGTTATCATCACAGGACGGCACATTAGAATAAATATACACAATTATTCATAAAGTGTTAACCCTTTGCTTTCGGGCCTGATCTATTTGTCTCTAATCTCACCACCGCATCACACTGCACCACTGCACTTTGATTAGTGTGATGAGATCCTGACAAACTCTGTGTTTCAGCCGAACCCGACCATCTCCAACACGACCGCTCTTCTCTGTGAACAGACGCGGCACCGAGAGGTTCGTGGCCATTAACGGCGACATCGATATTCTGTGTTCTACACATTCCCGGGACATTTGCAACTTTTACTTATTAAAATAGGTTTGGTCACAAAGTCTCTGATTAAACGTAATATAATACTAATGCGTTACAAAGTGGGGCCTTGCTTTGTGATGGTGATTAGTTTGCATCACAACTCATTAAACGTTACAACACTTATCAAACAATAAATTAACCTAACGAGAACCAAACCAGCCACTAATGGCTTTTTCTGTGTTTTTGCAGTTCATCGGTTTTTATTACTATGCAATATTACACAGTTGAGTCGAGCTATGATTAAAACTAGAAATCACAAAACTCTGCTGTTGCATGAAGTCTTAAATATTCAGTATGAGCTACACTGTTAAAATGTTTGAAACACAGGTGAATTTCACATTTATATGAGAAAGGCCATGCAGGAATAAATAAAATACCTGATTAGCACAATATATGTATTTTGTTGGTAAATGTGTCCTGTAGCTAAAATGATCAGTGTTGTAAAACTGCAAATATTTATACATCTAGCTGACCCGTTTCTTCTTGGTTGTCTGAACAGTCTGGTTCCATTCCACAGTGCAAAGACATGTAGATCAGGGTTAAGTTAATGGAAGACTTTGAATTTTCTGTAGGTGTGAAAAGATGTTTTGCTTCTATATCTAAGGTCTGCGATACACTGGCGACCCTAAAAGAGCTATAGAACTAAATTAAACCCCACTGTATATGTTTGCATGTATATTCATGTACAGGACATGTGCTTTCAATGTATTTCCCATGCATTAGTATTAGGCTTAAACTGTTGTCCCGTGCTGTGACCTTCACCTTTGACTTTCTAAGTTAAATCCAAATTGGATTAAAAGTGTCGGAGTTATGTGACAGACAGACAAACGCTGGTGATTACAACAAACCCTCTAACCCTTATGATGGTGAGAAAAGAGCTTAAAGCAACAGAACTAATGAGGCATCTCAACGCAGGAAAGAAACAGAGTAGGTAGGTACGGCTGCACACCTCCTCCTCATCTCTCATATGGAGATGCAGTTTGGGAACATGGAAGAATTTCCATAAAACACTTCTTTTTATAATTCCTTGATTTATTATTTGACATATGACACATGGTGCTTGTGCAGTATATTTAAAGGCTCGTAGCACTGGGAGGATTAGCAGCATAAACAGGTTTAACCATCTCTTTGTATTTCATAACAGTCTTGTTTATATAGTAATTTTGCCCGAACCCGGTGGGCATTTTCCTGCTGATTAGCTGGTGAACGGCTTTTTAAAAAACGGTTTCTTTTCTGGTGTCAAAGCAGGACTGTGTAGGACTGTTGTGTCAACAGCAGTAATAAATGTAATCAGACAGTTGACAAGCGTTTGCTTTGAAGCAACGCTCACTTCAAACGATGAGGGGAAGAGGCAGAGTCAAACTGAAAGAAAACAGGAAACCTCAAACCACAACAAAATGCAGAAGAATCACTGGATGTCAACACGACAGGAGGAAAATGTTAATTTCAACAAGAGGAACATTACAAAAGAACAAAGAACAAGTACTTTTACCTCATTAATATGGAAATATAAACATCATCACATCACAGTCTAATCAAACCATCTCCTCCATATGTACTTGAGGTGTATGAATGTTCTTGAGTAATTGTTTCCTCATAATTATGCCAAACATTTTACGTGTCGTGTTCTTTATATGTGGCATTAATTCTAACTCGGTAGCTTGACGTGTTAAGGACTTACTGGGAAATCAGTGTCCTCTCGTAAATATGCAAATGTATGCAGGGAGAGCTATAAAATCTAATCTATTACCTCATATGAAGTATAAGTATGAATTCTGCTTTGTATGATTTTTGAGTTTTCACGAGAAACAGGCACCAGCATGATGTGGTGATGTCTCCTATATGTACTGTGGGCAAAGTCACAGGTGAGTATATATTTCAAATCCTGCATTGTTTTCATCCGTGTTTGCTGACTAATATTCTTCTTCTGCCTGTATAGTCTGAACTATAGTGGCAGGAATATAAATCATGTAACACACGACTGCTGCCGGTGATCAAAACCCCACAGGAAGCTTTAAACAAAAAAAAAAAGAAGTGCACATGACCTGAAATTCTATTACCTCATATCCTTTCTTGTTATAACATGGTTTATTTTAATCAGTCATCATCCTGCATTTGTTCTGATTCATTTTTATCCTTGCTCCACGGAGACAAGTCCTTTTACTCTCTTGTAAAAAAAAAAAGAAAAAAAAAAAGGACATGGCTTTCTCTCTCTCTTCTTAGTTGTTCCCTCAACTTTCTTTTTCTGGGATTTATGAGACATTACAGTCTGTATCTGAATCGGATAGCATCGCATTTGTCCAATCACCGAAAAAAATGGGTGCACTTAAAGAGCACTTACAATATTTTTTCCTCGACAGCTGCATGAAGGCCCCAGTGTAGAAGCCTATCACCAAAAACAATCACCTCTTCCTCCCGCTTTCATCTCCCGGCTCAATTTTTCCTCCCTTTTCCTTTTCCTCCATCCACCCTTCATCATTGTTCTTTGACCTGTTTCTGTCCCCTCGTAATCTCGCTCTCTGTATTGTCTTCCATTCTTCAGCCGCCCCGTGTCGAGGCAGTTTGTAAAAATCTTTATAAAACATGACTTGTATTTAAATTGGACTCAGCCAATGCGAGTTATTTTTGTAGCTTACCCTTCTTCAGGGAACACAAATTGACAGTTTGAATTATCAGAACTTGCTCTTTCCTCTCCTCCCTTTCTTCTCTTCAGTTGGATCCACCGCACGAGTTTCTTCTGATCTCAATTATTTGTCACAGCGCTGCTCACATTTGTGCCTGATATCACTCTCTCACACATGCGTCTCACGCCAACACTTTATCTCACAGATGCACCGACACCAGTCATACCTGCCACACTGCCTTACATTTAAGCCTCGGTTACATCCTGCATCTCGGCACCTCCACCTCTTTACTCACCTGTTTTTTGTCCATGAGCCTCTTATCACTCACACCCGTGCTGTCACAAACACATTCTTTCACACTCGCTCCCTGCTCACTTTTTAATCTTCGCTCCATGCCGTATTTCTATATATATATATTGCATTAAGGTGAATGCAACATGACCTACATGCACCTTTCAACCATAATGTTGATTTGTGTGGCTTTAAAATTAACCAGTACAAAGCTTTCATCCTGTCAATGGGCTGGTTCAGCCACGCTGGCAGAAACTACATTTCACTGCGAGTGTGAAATCCTACAATGTGCCTGTTAAGTAATTGGGACATTTAGTGCTGAACATCGCTGATGTCCAAACAGAAATGACTTATATTTATATGAAAAACTCTTTTTAACTATTCGAATTAAAGTAGAAACATTCCGTACACATGCTGTGTTGTATGTGAACTTAATTTGTTCTTAGTTTCTACAGAAAGTTCCTGCATTTGAAACGCAGCTTTACTCGAACTGTTGACCAGCCACTACTCTCCTTCCCCAAAAGAGCAGCTGTCCAATCATAGCTTAGTGACCAGCTCCATGCATCGCAGGTGCACGGCTGTATTTCTGCACATTGACTTGTCTGCATGGAGGATTGAGTGAATGAGTTTCCTACAACAATCTACACACCCAAAGTTTCAGATACCAAATCATCAAGGGAGGTGCAAGAAACAAGAAAGCCAAAGCACACAGATGGCACGTCTGCTTTTATACGGTTGCTTCATTTTTAGCCACGAAGCATGAACCAACCACTTGTCTCTGTTCCCTCTCGTCTCCCTGCAGCCCCTGCTAGTGTCTCTGGGCTCTTCCTCTGCTCCCCTCCCATCCTTTTCTCTCCGTTAGTCCTCTTTCCTAAAGAGAGAGACGAGAGGAATACAAAAGGGAAGACCAGGAGGAGAGTCCCTCGTCCTGAGGCCCAGTGCCAGCTGCTACTGCTGCAGAGACGATCCATCCAAACACAGGCAGGAGTGAACGACGCTGCTTTGGACTCCAGCCCTCGTTGCAAACCCGAAGGGTATAAGCCTCTCCTCCATAGACCTCTGGACTGTCTGGCTGCTGTGTGACATCTATGCTCTGTCAACAGTGTTATCATTACAAGTGTGTCTCTTATCTGCCATGTACACAGAGGGCAGCGAGTCTCCCAGTCTCAATCCTCCCTGTTTGCTCAGTAATGTGTACAGGAGATAAAGTTACAGTAATAACACACATACCAACAATACCAGGTGAGGATGGGGAGGCGAGGGCTGCTGCTGCACAACAATCTGCCCCTTTTACCATCTTGCAAAGTCTTCTCCTCCAAAAAATTACACTATTTCTTGCTTGAACTTGCTAAACCGCTCCCGACAACTTCCAGTGTTACTGCTCCGTTAGGTTTTCAGAAGATAAATATAGAGGAAATGAACGCAGATGGACAGAAGGCTCCTTCCATTTCCATACGAGCATCAGACGTGTCGCACAAATGAGCCTCAACGTGTATCATGACACATTTTTTAGGCTGTAAAAGATCGTAACAAGCTTCTCTCTGTTAAAATGTTTATACTTGTAAAACATTAAATAACATTATAAACGTTCACAAGAGTGGTTGTCTTCTAGTCGTTGTCATATTGGCTGATACCGAGTACCAATCCCATACCAGTGCAGTAAAACTACAGAACTTGAACGACATATTTGACAGCTTGATGCGAATAAGTAATAAAGTAATAATAGTAATAGTAATAATGAAGTATATGATATGGACAGGTATGTCTACTCAACTGCTTCTGTGAGGACAGTTACTGTGGTAAAACAAAAAAAACACATTGTTCAGTTTTCTGTGTTCCATACCTCCATGTAGGAAAATACCAAATGTTGTTTTTAGTTTATACAAGGACTCCTCTGCTATTCTGCAATGAGATAAACTTGTGTCAGCAACACATCTGTTGTGTCACATATATCAAAGTGCTCAAAAACCCCAAACGCAAAATTGTGTCTAGACAACACGGCAAATCTTCTTCAAACGACAATGAAACAGGGCGAATTGGACATTCTTCTATTTTATGTGAGCCATCTATCATTAGTCAGCTTTTCTATCCGCCACAACATGAAAGATGGAGCTGTTAACAGAAAAGTGCTGCATCAGTTCACCGTGAAGACAACTCATAGAGAAAGAGAAAAGCTGCTTTAGGTTGGCAGCTATAATTACCAGGAATAAGCTCTGTGAGCCAGAGGCAGAGTCAGCTACCGAGAGGATGTATTTCTACATAAGTTGAAGGAGCATAGTCAATATTTTGTGCTGTGGATACAGAGACTGAACAATGGGGCAGTTTTTCAAAGGCTGGTTTGTATACAGCTGAGTTTATGAAACAACTTGAGGCAAAGTGCAGTAATATGAGCTGAGTCATCTGAGTCATTATGTCCCAGAAGGCGAAACATTTCTATTAACAATTGTGCTTAGATACACAATTATGAGCACAGAAAGTAACTCAACTTTAACCGCACAATAGGGATTTAACGTATGAAAGCCATATGTCCCAACTGCTACAATAAAATCACAGGATGAGCATCGGTTACTGTAAGTGCTGATTTAATTTGCCTCACACGTTCTCTGGATAACAAACGGCTGTATAGAGTTGTTTTGGACACTTCGCACATTGCATACAAATGCATTTGAATCTGTCAGTGTTGCCACGGCGATAAGTCAATAAGTTATCCTCACATCAATATTTGTGTGAGTCAACCATAACAGTTTTGACCTCGATTCCTGCTTATTTGTTCATTTCTTTGAGAGCAGAGGGGAACCGGGTTAAAGCAAGCAAAGAATTGTTAAATGTAAAAGCTACAGCAGTGGAGTGAGAGGAGAGTGGTTACCGTTGGTTACGAGGGACACGGGGGGGTCGTAACTTTAAAGCCCAACCTGTTATTTGCATCATAGACTGATGAACCACCCAAAATCAAGTCAAAGCTTTTTTCGATTCCCACCTGGTGGCTGGCTGCAGTATAGCTTCTAAATCCAGCCTCCTCCATGATAACAGATGGGACTTGGACCAAACTAAAAATCAGATCCAGAACCCATCGAACGCATTAATCTCAACTAAGGGTTCTGTCATTTTAGGAAGTCCTTATCACTGATGTATGTTAGTGTTCATTTTCCGGCTGCATTTGTTGCATTTTGATTCTATAAAAACAGTGCGAAAGGTCACGATTGACAGCTGAGACTGACTCGTGGTTGGCCGACGCTGTAACTCGGCAGGACCTTGCTAATGTTGCTCCATCCCCTCATTGATACTTCACGGAATCTGGCTCCAAATACCAAAGAACACAGTGTTCATCTCCAGGATATATTGGCTTCATTTCTGGATAGTAGGGGGACGTAGAGAAGCATCGTCCATCTTTATACATCTTATGATTTTAATATGTATGACAGCTATCATGTCATGAATATTCAACCACTGTAAACTTCTTAAATTCCTGTCAGGTGGCGACTCAGAGCCGAGCCTTTCTGATTTAGGGGGAAGTCTGTGAACTAGGTCTCGGCCCTACACATTTCTTGAAGAGAAAGAAGGAATCTCTCCCCAGGGTGCCCTTTTCGTGCTCAACAGAGAGAATGAGTTGGTGAGAGGAGACAAAGGGATAAGAAGGTTTCTGGGAGACGGATAAGATGAAGCGAACAGTTGACAGACAGAAACCCTGAGAACTGGCCCTGTCTGAGCTGCCGTACAACAAAGAGACAGACAGACAGGGAGAAAAGAAACACTTTTTTTTTTTAACCTTTAGATACAGAGCTGCCAGAGAATTCTTCACAAGTTGGATCAACTAGAAAATGCTGCAGAGACAATCAGTGACACGAGCATTTCTGATCACATTATGTTCATTACTCATGGGGTCATAAGATCAGTGCGGGTACCAGTAATGATCGCGGCGGTGGAGCTGATACCGAAATAGCGACGGTTACGTCAGCTGCTTCGCTATCTGGCGCTCCAGGATGGGACGTTTTCAAAGCTGATCATCAGTTAAGTGAAAGAGTTATTAATGCAGTCTAAACATGTGCTCCCGGGTGAGGACAGGCCATTTAAGCAAGGCACGATAATCCCGAGAGAACAAAGCCCCCGGATGAGCAGTAATCTGACGTGATGGGCGGTTATGTCTGCCGCCCTACCACCCATGTGGAACAAAGAGGAGGCCGTAACATGGGCTGACTCGAGCTTCGAGACAGGTCCACATTCTTATACAGCCACTGTGACACATTGCAAGGCACCAGTCAGATATTGCTCTGTATTACATAAAAAAAATCAATGTTCTTTGTAGCCTGACAACTGGTACACACTGGGTAGTTGCTCTTGCTCAGGGGCTACTTGGGGGAATCTGGGACTGTCACCGCCGAGTGATGTAAACAGCTACCTGCAGACAAGCCTAATCCTGCTGACAACTGTGACAAGTGAAATTTCCTTCTTTCTGTGATAATACACCAGCACAATGTACAGAGATATGATCAGACAGAGGCAGCAAAACACAGATCAGTACGCCGTGAACAACTGTAAATACATGGCTCTGAACAAACAGGTTCTTTATCAGCGAAGAGCAATGACATGCCCACAGACAAGGCTGCATATATACCCATGCAAAAAGTTGACTTAAAGACTTTTTAGTGTAATCACGTCTAAAATCTGTTTAATTTGTACTTTCAAAGTCTCCTATTCCTGCTCTAGACTGAAATGACCTACAGATGCAGGGTTCACAGCAAATGTACTATCTTCAGTGCAGAAGCCTCCTTTTTGCTTCACATTAAAAGCTTTTGACTATAGCGAATAATGGGGCTTTTGTTGTGAAGCAGCCACGAGAAAATGCTAATGAGTTTCTCGCTGAGGTTGGCGTTGACTGATACTGATCACGCTCATCACGAGACAAGCTGTACTTTTGGTTATTTTCACCAGACAACATGCTCCCACTTGTGGGAACCAAAACGGATATTTAGGCTTTGACAGGACATGCTGGAATGTATTTGAGTACTTTTATGCTGTTTGTTCTTGACGGACAGCTGAAGACTAACTTGATTTTAACAGTATATGCTTCTGCTTTCTCTCCACTTCGTCCTTTAAAAACCATCACAACCACTTCAATTGACTCTGGTTTGCTTTCTAAAAGGCACAGAAAGAGATGAGAGGATCAGAGCAGACAGTCCTGAAAACTGCTTCGTACAATTCAATTACACAAAATACTGAATTGACTCAACAGTCACGCCAGCATTTAAAACAGGTGCATTTGTAGGGAAATCAAGTCATTTAATCAGAAACACAATCATTGGATTCGCTCAGTAAATCTGCACAAATCAAGTTAAACCACCACCGATACTGGATTTATTAGTATGTTATATAATGTGTAACACACTACTACATCATAAGTGTGCTAACTAACCAGGTATAGTAGCTGATCAACTACTCTAGCTCCCCGGCTACCCTGCTGAGATCCATGAGGATGGATGGACTTTCAAATTTCTTGCTGAGATTTACATTAAAAGATCAATACCACTCTCATATCGCTCCGTTAAAAATAGGGGTACAGTCAGCAGGGTGGTAAGCTTCACATAAAGACTGAAAAGCAGGGGGAAATAAATCCAGTCGGCTCTGCCCAAACACGCAAATCTGCACCAATCAATAGCAAGGCTTCCCGAATGTGTTGGTCTTTGAGGGAATGGAACGCGGAACAGTGCAAAATGGGGGAAACCATGATCTGTGTTGCACCTTCCACTCTTATTTAACCTCCACTGTTGCGGTATATAGACGACTCCACTAAAGAGGAATTGTTTAAAGACTCCACCTCATCAATTTGTCATTGAGGCATTGTGCGTAAAACAGTTTGAGCCGCATGAGCTCAGGCTGCATGAGCTCCGACTGCAGTAACTCACAGCAGGATGGAAATTATTGATTTCATTAAAACGTGACACAATGAACCCAGTCAGGCTAAAGTCGTTTGGCTGCACTTTAAACAGACACAAAAAGCCACACATGCCTTTGGCTGATGTTAACATTCGTACTTACAAACACTGTATATGAAAACCATTGCATCGTTAGCTAATCGGAGCGGCTGCGTTTATTTTTGTATACTTCTCAATGTCCATTGCTTAGGATGTGGCCCATGAATCGAGACAAAGCTCCTGACTCTTTCTGCTTAAACAGGCCACCATACACCTGACAGACCACATCTGTCTTATACCCAGTGTGTCTGTCACCTACGCTCTCCTTTCAGTAGAAGGAACATCAGTTTGACAACTCCACGCTGAGCGTCTGCTTACTTATTCTGTGGATGTTGCTTGTGAGTGTATCGTACAATTGAGCAAACTCCCATTGTGAGTAATGCATGTGGAGAGGAGCAGAGAGAGAGAGAGGAAGTATCAATAGGATGACCTGTGTGTTAACCCAGTTTGAAATCCCTCTGGAGGAAAAGTGACGGGAACTGTCATCGCAAAAACTAAACACAAAAAGAGAAGAGAAGAGAAAAGAAGAAAAGACGATCGGTTTGTGTGGCTCCATTAAAACTCTGTCTGTTCCCTCGGTATCAGATTAACCTAGATGAGGCTTTTCCTGATTAGTTCCTTAGACAAACTGGAGAGGGCCTCTGATCCGCCACTGCAGATTTCTGATGGTACGGTGAACATCAACGGCGTCACACTCAGAACAAGGTGCGTGACCGTGATGGTGATCTATGCTCGTGTGGTTCAGCTGAGTTCAAACTCAGGAAATTGAATCCGATACCTGTGCATTGATTTCATCGAGTGGGAAACGCTGGGACGTTCATAGAGTTTTGCTGAATGTTTGAAAAAGTTCCAGTTCATTTCAGTACTGGTTTGTTTTTGGTCTACTTCATCCCCTGAAACTTTCACAACCATTTAACCATCGCAGGTGGCATTTCGGTCCAATCTGCTTTAAAACAGCACATCAAGAAAAGTACTTAGAACAATTCAATTACACAAAATACTCTGATACACAGAATCAACTGTTTGGAAAACTTCACAAAAAAAAAGACCAGGGCACGACAGCATCTAAAACAGATGCATTTTTTTAAGGGAATCATTTCATTGAAATCAACACAATCAGTGGATTATGGGGGCAAAGTAAATCTGTACAAATGTTGGGCATCAAGGTCAAACTGAAATTTAACACAAGAAATTTGCACCAAATTAACCAGCGTCTTAATTGGATTCTTTAGTATGTTATATAATAGTTATCACACTAATCATTTGTGTGTTCAATAATTAGCTCCAGCTAATGTGAACTATTCCATCTCTCCAGCTCCCCCGCTGAGCCTGCTGCCATGGCAACCCGACCTCGGTTAAGTGGAAGAACATGAAAGGATGGATAGACTTGCTGAGTTTTAGATGAAAGGATCAATACCAATCTCATATCTGTCCTCAAAAAATGAAGGTGCAGCCGGCAGGCGGTTAGCGTAGCTTCAAACGAACACTGAACGCAGGAGAAGAATTAGAAGATAAGATGTAGATTAAGTGAGCATTAAAGGTGCTGGTAGGCAGGTCTTTGTAAATTTAAGAAGAGCAAAGTCACTGTTTACCACTAATTCCAACCCTTTTATGCTATGCTAAGCTAAGCTAACTGCCTCCTGGCTCCAGCTTCATCTTGAAGAGCCGAGGATGGTATTGATCTTCATCCTCTCGTCTGGTAAAGTATGGATTAACTCTAGATTTATTTGCTTCATAATTCAAGAGCACTGTTGAAGCTGTTACCAAAGCCTGTGACGTGATGAATTTGCTTGAATTAACACAGCGCATTGATCTCTCCGTAAAAATGTGTCATCCATTTTAATTTAAATCGTACTTTCTTCTCTCCGCTCCATGAGCAAAGTGGTAAAAAATCTCCCTGTCGGCCATCAATGGCTGCGTGTGTTTCCTCTATCAGCGCTAACAGACACCATTGATTATAAACTAGACAAACAGGGTGGAAATAAATGGACCGACACTGACTGTGTTCTATTGGAGAAATAATTAGAGACAGACATCAGGACCGTAACACTAACAAATGTCAGACTGAATTGATTACCAATCTTTTACATAAATAATGTGGCACTACGCTGCAAAGTACGAGGTTCTCTTCGGTTTTACACTAAGTGGTTTTCAGCGTTTGATTCAAATACCTGTGTGGATAAAGGTGTTAAACATGTTTGAGCAAGTTAAGCAGTTTACAGTGATTGGATTGAGTGGGTGCTCTCATGTGTGTGAGAGATAGGGAATAAAATACAGTCAGTGTAAGTAGTTTAAAACTACAGGATTAACTGAATGTTTGTCCTTGGGTGTGTATGTGAGCCTTTGAGAAAATAAAATAAAAACACGCTGTTTTTGTGCTACTACATGTGGTTTTACAGGCTGGGGGGGGTTACATTAACACCCCCTCTCACCTTAACACAAGTTGTCCATGAGGGCCCATAACTCTCATCAGCACTGAAGGCCTTTTACCTCAAGGTTGGTTCTCCAGCTCATTAAGCAGTAGATTTGAGGTCTCAGACACACTTTACCTTGAAAAGGCCTCAGGGAAGAAGTTTGGAAACTAAACCAAACTACTACCCTCCTTGATTGTTGTTTCTGAACCTGCACTTTACTCAAGTAATCCTAATCAAAAAGCCCTCGCTGCATTTGGTAGAAGTGGCTTGAGCCTGGTTGGCTCCACCGAGGAGGTTACGTTTTCGTTGCCGTTTGTTTCTCCGTCTTTTACCAGGATTACGGAAAAAACTACAAAACCAAATTTCTTGAAAGGGTGGAATATGGGGCCAAGGTTGTTGTTTTTCTTTGGGGACACATTAACAGATTTCCCAGAGAGTACTTCACATATTGATGAAAGAAACAACCATTCACCTTCAGGGGAATGATACCTGTGAGTGTGTGCAATTTGGTGCAGCTTGATTTAATTTAAGGGGACTTTTGAGCCTTGGCGTAGGAAGCTGGTTTGTTTCTTTGTTGGTTTATTCGGTAGCAGGATTACACATAAAATACAGAACCAATTGGTGAAGGAATGGATCCTCAGCTGGGGAAGAACTTATTACATTTTGGTGTGGATGCGGGTAAAATGACAAATAAATGATTTAGGATATCCGATCACTTTTTATATTTCTACTTTAGGACGAGACAATCGTGTGTAGCATTCTTCAACCTTGGCGATTAGCAGCAGGTTAACAGCCATCCCCTATGATGCTGTGCTGCTGGTTAGTTTACCAGTATTCAGGCTGCAATTGAAAACCATCACATTAAAGCCACAGCAATTACAAAAATGAGCTTAAAATATTTGACACACCGAACAGCTTAAGTGCTTGTATAAAGCGTTAAGTGTGTGCTGTGCTCCCGAAGAGACAGAAACAACACTGTGCGGTTGTTTTCAGAAGTGTGAACAGTTAGTTTTGCTGTGTACCGACTCTGTGGGCTGCTGCTGCTGCGGTTGGCTGGTCACAGGCCTTGAGACGACTCGTGTCATTCTACTGAGGGGATTTACTTTTCAAATCTGTTCTCAGTATTCTCAGAATTCAGCAGCAGTAGAATGAGGGGTGTGTGTGTGTGTGTGTGTGTGTGTGTGTGTGTGTGTGTGTGTGTGTGTGTGTGTGTGTGTGTGTGTGTGTGTGTGTGTGTGTGTGTGTGTATAGACGCTTGGTTTAAAGGTAAGAATCCTATTAGGAACCTCTTGGCTCAGTGCTTAGTCTGTCAGCTGACACCTCACCTTCCTGTACTAAACGTTAGTCCGACTCTTGACTCACTCTCTTGATCTGATTTGTAAACCGCCTGAAGATATATTATTATATTCATGATCAGAGTGTGTGGAAGTAACGTAACAAAAAATGATCTGGCAACATCGAGGATGCATATACTGTATATCTAGTCATTAAGTTTAATTTAGTTATATTTCAAATCCTTTTTTTATTTATTATTCTGGTATTTACGTCTTTGTTTAAGTCTGTACCAGGGTTTACTCTGATAGATTGTGTACGAGAATATATAATCAGATGTTGTGACACAGTATTTCACCAGTTTTAAACAGTTGTGTTTGTGGTGAAGTGAAAAAGAGAACACGACATGTCTGAAGCACGTGAAGTGGTTTCTGTCTCGTACATTTTTCATGAAGTGGCACTTTCCTGGACATCCAAGGTCATTGTTGCTTTTCATTTCATTTTGCAGGCAATTCACATTTTTTTTATTAGAATAATTGCATTAGTGCCTTGTAACCATGGCTGTCCTATAGTATCTGCATGTGAGCTTGTCACGTGTTGTTTTAACAGCATGAAATGGAAATTAAGTCTAATGAAGAATCATGCGGGTGAAAACAATGTTTTCCTTAGATTGATTTTAATCATTGTCACGTTCTGATTAGTAATAAAGATAAAATATCCCGGCGACCTCGTTGTAGTGGTCGTGGAGTGGAGCTGTGGTATCGAGGTCCTGCCGATACAAGCACTCGACCAATCACAAGTTAGTCTCAGCTGTCAATCCTGACGTTTCACCCCGTTTAAACACATTCTATTATCATTTATTTTAAATAAATATATCCTGTATTTCTCATTCATTGTATTTGTTGGTTTGTTTTTCTGCATTTTCATGTTCAAACAGGAATTCCCCCACATTTAGTTTGTAGGCACACATACTCATACACACACCAATGTGGGTATTAAAAAAATCCTCAAGTTAAATATTAACCATGAGAGAATTGTAAAAACGTCTACTCTGTGCATTAGTAAAAAAAAATTAAATCTGTGTGCAGATGTTTTGCTGATTTAGACATTTCTTTACTTGTGTGTATCTTAACAGCAGAGTTTTAATTAATCCACTGACATCATCCACTTAAGCACTAGCTTTAAATAACTAAACAAATTAATTGTTTTCCAGCTTTACTGATGAGGAGAGAGGACGGAGGAGGAGGAGGAGGAGAAGTTACGGGTTGATAAATTCCTCCAAGGACAACATAAGGACAATGTTCCCACTGAGGGCAGATTAAATGGCAGATTTTGGGCTGATTAACTCCCAAATTTAAATTTAGAAACAGTAGATTTACAGTGATTAATTCTGTCAAAGTTTGCTCTCGCACTCTTGGTAAAAAAAGAAAAGAAGGTGGCATACATTGGATCTTAACACATTTAACAACTGGATCCAAAATGTGGAATTACATATAAAATCATATGAGCATTTTGTTTTTAGCTCAAGTGATATGATACTGATGGTTGTTGCTGTTGTCCTTGATTTTGTGTCGGGCTGCTGGTTATTTTTAACACTTGCATGATTAAACCAGGGGGTCATGTTGAAGATGATTACACTTCTCACCCCAGATTGCTAAACTAGTGTGAGAATGTCCCTGCTAACATTTAAGCCCCTGGGTTTTTCTTAGAGGATAAAGTGTTGTTGTGTTCTTTTTAAAAATGTGTACACATGTGATGAGAGGAGGGGGAAGATGACGGAGGAGATTTGATGATGTCAGTCGAGTTTAAAGAGAGAGGAGAGGAGAGATGAGGATGAGGATGAGGATGAGGATGAGGAGAGGGAGGAGAGGAGAGGAGAGGAGAGGAGACAAGGGGAGAGCAGACAAGGGGAGAGGAGACAAGAGGATGAGGAGAGGAGAGGAGAGGAGAGGAGAGGAGAGGAGAGGAGAGGAGAGGAGAGGAGAGCGGCAGGCAAATCAATGGAGGAAAAAAGAGAGAGACAGAGAGATGAATGAAGAAGGGGGGAAGAGGAGAAAAGTGAAGGAGAAGAGCACATGGGTGTCAAGTGCATAAAGGAAAAGGAGACGATGGATGGTGAAGCGAAGGTGTGGGGGGGGGAGGGAAGAGAGGAGAAAGAAAGAGAAGGAAGCGCAGCAGGAAATGATATTTAAATGTCAAGCTCGACCCAAGTCGCTGCATTTAATGTCACGTGGGATCAAAATGTCAAAACGATAAAGTAGACTGCGGCACGTGCACACTGTCACTTCCAACTCCTTCTAGGAAATAGTTTACAGGACTTTTTCCAGGAGTTTTTCTCCGGACAATTCATACTTGAATAACTTGAACACTTACTTTTAAACTGTATTAAACTGTAGCAGTCAATGTAAACACTGGTTTATACGCAGGTACAACAATTACAATTACACAATGTAGGAAATAACACTTTAAGGTTCACTGCACGCTGTGAGTTAGTCAAAGCTTTGTCGAACAAGTAATATTGATTCATATTTTTTTATCTTTCACTCATGAACAACACAGCAGGAGATTTGATTTGTTTTTTTTCATTTTTATATGTCTATAGATGTATAATGACAGAACATATACACACATAAACATACATTTATGTGTGTGTATTGGTTGGAATTGCTAAATAGATTTCCAGGACAAAAATTAAGACTATTCCCAGAATATTTTGTATAAATATTATATTTAGATTATTGCAATGACAGGAAAAGTACTCCGGGTTTTCCAGGATGCATGGGATCCTTCATTTCGAGAAGAATACTCAACTGTGAGTCCAGGAACTTCACTTTCTGCTCAACAGGATCTGACTTCATAGTAGTTCCTCTTTGTTGAGGTTTATACAAAAGCGTGCGAAGGTTAAATCAAAGCTGGAGGGAGCCGGTGTTTGTGAGAGGGCTCGTGCGGAGAAGAGGACACATTGTCAGGCAGGGGGCACAGCAAAGAGCCGATGGCCTCCGACACCAGCAGCAGACACAGGAGGAGGATGAGGAGGATGAGGAGGATGAGGATCCTCTTCATCGTCATCATCACCAGCACCAAACCCAACAGTGCTGTGTGTGCACATCCACAAAAACCCCACAGATCACGAGCCAGCACTCAAGCTAAGATGTTTTCTAAAACACTCACCTCGCTGCGGGTCAGCCTCACATCTGACAGTACAACCGGTCCTTCTCCGGCTCGACGCTGCCGCCGCTGCCGCCGCTGCTGCTGCTTGCTCCGGGCACCGAGCGGCTCCTCCTCGCTCCTAGCATGCGCTCACGCTGCCTGAATCTAAATGTGTGTTTCTTTCCTCCTCGCGAAGCTACACGAGCGGCCACGGAGACAATGAGAACCCGTTAGCGGCTACAGCCGTAGCGGCGGGTACCGGCTGGAGAGAGGGGGGGGCTGGATCCGTGGAGAGGGAGCCGGGCGGCGAGGCTCCAGCACCAGGAGCAGACCGAGGAGTGAGGAGTGACCAGCGGGGACAGGAGGAGCAGGAGGCGGCGTCGAGCTGCTGAGTTCCCGGGAGACAAGATCCTCTGAGAGCCGCCGACCACCGCTGTCACCCCCCGCCTCAATACACGACTTCCTGTTGGACCCTTTCACAATTAAACTCACACACACTCTCAGTGTGGAGGAATTACACCGTTATATCAACATATACACACAAGCACGAGTGAATACACATGTATATACGTGCGTGTGTACTTGTACAGTGTGTTTATGTGTGTATGAATGTGTATATACACAGATGTTTGTCTTGTGTGCGTGTATATGTGTATATACGCAATCAAAGATACATAATTACACAATAGAACATACACATACATGTATTCTATATATTTACAAATACTATATATATACACATATATATATAAATATATAATCACACATCAACATATACATACAAAAGCATTTGTATACACGTATATAGTATGTACATATATATATGTATGTACATAAATGGACATATGTATGTACTGTATGTATGTATATATGTGCATATATGTGTGTATGTATGTGCATTATAATAATCTATATATATAATTTGAAACGTTTTTACAGAATTAATATACAAAATCAGTATATATAAATTCAGTGAAAGCATCTAATTAAAGCCATTTGATAGATTATATAAATGTGCATTTTTTTAAAGGAAGTAGCCTGAGACCAGCAAAGTTCTGCATTTACACCCGATCCCCTCCATCAGTGTGGTGACTCATTGTTTGTAAAGAAGCTTCTAATGGAGCGTTTTCTTTCTCTTAGACAAGTTAGGAATAGTGTAATAGAGGAAATCCTCGACACACCTTCAGCAAGCATCAGGCTGTTGCAACATGTACAGCAATGGGATGACTCACCAAATAGTTCTACTTTCACTACTTTTCGCTGTTTTTCACGGTTTTTCATTGTTTGAAAGGTAAAGTAGTGTTTTGAATTTCAGGGGTTATGTACACTCGGTTGAGCCTGTTGGTGCACGTACTGCAAACTACACTGACAAGTCATTACTGATTGTTTAAAGTCCCTATAGAGAGGGACCCATTAAATCAGCACGCATGGATGCACATACAGTATTTACAAATTAGCACCACACTGGGAAACATTGTACCTCTTATATATCACACTACCAGTATTTATCTTCTCTATTTCAAAATGCTGGGGTGGGCACATCAGTGACAACTGCTGCAGAACATTTGATCCTCCAGTAACTTTCCAGGTTACAGAGTATTAGACTGCAAAGGTCAAAATGATGTGAAGAGGACTGTAATTGTAGGAGAGTCTGTAGGTGCACGGCCACATTTAACACCTAAAACACTGAAAATGAAAGATGATCATTATAACAATTGCATATGAATATTTTGTAATGAGACCATTTCTTAAAATGTCTCACGTATCATGGTTGATTAGAATATTTCTGACACATAAACGTTTAGTTAATTACACACAACATGAATACAAAATACATGAATGAAATGTTAATAATTCGAGTGGGGTTTGGTAAAAACGGCTTATGGCTTATATGAAAACCCACACACAAACGTCATGAAAAAATCACAACAGCAAGAGTCAAAAATAGGCATCAGTAACTAATAATAAGTAACATGCAATACTCTAGTGTAAGGAAATATATAGATAATATTAAAGAAAATATATACAAATATGAAAAAAATATGAATATACATTGTTTAAGCCCAGTGAAGAGGTTTAATATATCAATGATTAACCTCAGATTTGTAAAATGTTTTGGTGTTTATAAGAATTTAAAACCACAATCTTGACTCAAGACTTTTAAACTTCAAACAAACAATAACGTAACATTTATCGGGATAATTATCGATACCGACTGATATGAAAAATTCAAAACTTGATATGATCTGGCTATATTGCCCTGCCTATGGTCTAATTTATTGTGACTATTTATTGTGACTATTTGTCATCCTTATTGTGCATCCTTAATGTGTGAGAGGAAATAGTATCATGTCTGGTGAGGGTGTTCATCCCCTTTTTTGGGGTCTTATCAAAATTAACATGGAGCAGTGTACTGCCCGGGTAAGGCTGGAACTCAACAGGCAGAGCTTTTACTGTGAAAATCCAGAAATAAAAGACAACATAACTTTCACAAAATTAAACTCCTCTGAATCCAAACCTGGATAATGTTTTAAAGAAAAACATATCTTGTCAATAAACGTGGGTAGATGAAAGCAAAATGAATGGTTTTGTTATACATTTCTTGTATTTTAAATGGAAATCAAGACATCTTCCAAATTGATTTTATTTTTATAGCTCATATTTTACAAATCACAATATATCTCATAGGGCTTTACAAAGTGTGACATCCTCTGTTCTTAACCCTCAACAAGAGTAAAAATACCCCAAAAAACTATTTACAGGGGGAAAAATGTAGAAACCTCGCAAAGAGACACGTGAGGATCCATCTCCCAGGACGGACGGACAGTATTTACAACATTGGTACTTCAATGTCACACTGCACCTTTCAGTGTATATAGTTTTAGTTTTGTATTGTATTCTTAACTATTGCACTGCAGAGCTGACCGGTTTCTTCTTGTCCAACACCTTTCATTGTACTGTTGACACTGTGCTAACTTGCGTATGACAAATACAACTTTAAACTTGATAAAATAATCCATTTGTAATATAATGGAAAAGTGTATGTATCAATGTTTAAAGCCTCAGTGTGTTGTCATAAAAACTAATAAGATGTTTAGTTTGTCCAGTCTGGACTACTGTAAAAAAAACATGGCGGCCTCCATAGAGAGGACCCGCTCTGATGTAATATAAAGTATTTAAATATACAGGGCCCATTCTAGGGTAAGGAAAACAACAATTCGTACAGTATAGATGAAACATCACTAGGATTATTTTATATTCAATGTCTACCAATAGATAAATTTCACCTAAATCTTACACACTGGACCTTTAAAGTATTTGTATATTAGAAATGGAGGAGTTATTGTCGGTGATGGTGGAGTGTGTGAGTTTCTAAACGGATGTGGACCGGGCGGAACACTGTCTCCTGCTTGACTTTAATCGATGAGTTTCCCAGGTCTCTGTCGATCTCTGCTGGAGACGCTCCACCACTGCAACATGTGTTGGATTTCTATCAGGCACCGCGGAGGCCACCTGACGCGACGGCGCTCTGGGTGAACGGAGGACCCACAAACGGCGGCTCGTCGTCGGCTTCCTGGAGAATCGGAGAAAACAGTTTGAATCAATGAAACTTTATCCAGCAGAAATCAGACGCATCTTATTTAACACACCGGTAAATATGCTAAAGTATCGTTGTGCAACGTGTCCGCGGTTAACGGGGCGTCGTTTTGAACGCGCAGTCCGTACGATGCTAAGTGAAATGGCAGGAAAACCAGAGGATGCGTCACGAAGAAGTGGCGCTTTGTATGAATGGAGGCTCCGCAGCCCGCTGAGTACAACTTAACATCCGGCTGCATGTGTCCTCGGTCTGGCCTTCGCACCAGTTCCACGCGAAAGTAACACGTTGCGCGATGCTAGCTAGCGCGCAATCTAAAAGCCAACTTGGCAAAACATTCGCGAAAGTTCCCTCGCCAAGCTAACGTGCAGTAGTAGTAGTAGTAGTGTCAGTTAGCTAGCGTTAGCATTGCTCGGCGGCTGCTAGCATGTAAACAGTCATGTTGTGCGTCCCCTCGGTGTTTCAACCCTCTGCTAACTTCTTGTAGCTTCGCCGGGTCGAGTTTATTAGTTTTGGAAACGATTTGTTAGTTTCTGCACTTCCTCCTTTTTCTAGTGTAACTTACTGGTGTTTGTTTAACCCAATTGAACTGTACCCAGCCACTGGTAACCCGAGCAGGTTCACAGTGTACCTTTACCACAGGAATGTGTTTGGTTACATCTGAGTTCACACAGGATTGTTTCTCCCCTCTCCGTCTCTCCAGTGTTAGCCGGGCCGAGCGCTCAGTTTGCTGCCCCTGAAGGACCTTGTGGGGAAGGAGCCGCAGAGAAGGAGCCATGTTCCTGTACAACATCACCCTGCAGCGCGCCACTGGCATCACACATGCCATCCATGGAAACTTCTCAGGTGAGCTGACCCCCAGGTTGCTGGTTGTCTGCACTTTTCTCCACACTTTCTCCTGTAGTGCTTGTATTGTCCGACCTTCTTTTCAATCAGTCAATATTTGAATTGCTTGTTGAAGTCTCTGTTTACATGTCTGGTAGATTGTTCTGTAGTCTGACGGGATATTTGCCTTCTTCTCTGAATGTGTATGTTTGGGGTTTATTCAGCTGATGCACAGGCCTGTTAATTTTAAGTTTTCAGATGGCTTGGCGTTGCTTTTCTTTTTTATGACTGCACATTAATGGGAAGAACCACAACACTCCTGACTGTAGTATCAAAACACATGTTTTCTCACTGCTTCAGATTTAATGCACGGCCAATAATTCTCTTCTAGTCTTGGGAAACTAAAATGTTTTGCCAGAACTGGGGTTTGATGTTTAAAATTTATCGTGATGTTGTCTCATTGTGTGGTCATTCTCTCAGCATTTGGTAGAATTAGAAACACAAAGTCATAGATTTAACTATTTTTATGACTAAATAATTTCATTTTAAGGTCGTACCTTATTTATATGCGGTTTATAGAATGTGGCTTTATTTCATGACACAAGGACAAACTATACAGGCTTGGAGAATATAAAAGCACAATTTAGTAGGAAAAACTGGTGAATTATCTCCTGGGCTTCAACTATAATTTGCTCCTGTCTCACACATGAACATGCTGAATACTTAAATGTGTTGTTTCTATTTTTGGTAGGAACCAAGCTGCAGGAGATTGTTGTTTCCAGGGGAAAGATCTTGGAAATAATACGTCCAGATGCCAACACGGGAAAGGTGCACACTCTGCTCACAGTGGAGGTGTTTGGCATCATAAGGTCTCTGATGGCATTCAGACTCACAGGAGGAACCAAAGGTTTGTAACCAAGGTTACCGCTGCGCTTGCATGCATGTAACACATCTCTGTTAGGTATTTGTGCTCGCACACATCAGGGCTAAAAAAAAAAAGGTTACGTCACTTGTCAGCTGTTGCAGAAGTTGGCTGGAAAGGAAAGCTGGAGGCGAAAAGCGATCACATGTTTGAGACTCAAATGTGGAGCAGAGACGAGCCTTGATTGCCAAAATATGACACACACACGTGTTGTAGATATGATGAGTTTTCATGTCTCTTCTCTGACAACTCTGGAGAAAGATTGAACATCTCTGATCTCAAGTTGTAAACATGGATTATACAATGACATTTAAAACGACCATTAAAATCAAATTTTCCTCTATTTTTTATTAATTTCCATGATGTTTGTGTTTAGTTAGCCACTGTTTTTGATGTTACTTTTGACATGGGAAGATTTCTCTCTGATTTCCTTAAATCTAATAATCAAATTTAAATGCTTGATCTAGATTTTTGTCACCTCAGAATAAATGGACAAACTTCAGAATTTCTAGGGAAAGGTTTCCGTCACAGGTACCGTATTTGTATGTTGTGTATTTATTTTTGTCTGTGTGTTTTTTTAGATTACATTGTTATCGGAAGTGACAGTGGTCGCATTGTCATCCTGGAATATCATCCATCAAAAAACATGTTTGAGAAGATCCACCAGGAAACATTCGGGAAGAGCGGATGTCGGCGTATTGTTCCCGGACAGTTTCTGGCTGTCGACCCAAAGGGCAGAGCCGTTATGATAGGTACGAATATCTGAGAGTTTACACTTGTGTTTGTCATGAGCAATAAACCCAGAGCAGAAAATCCTAATGGCAGAAAAGAGCATGTAGTGTTTGCATAATACAGTAAATGTATAATTTTTTTTATTATAGTTTCACACCATGTCATTGATTATGTTTACCAAAGCTAGTTAGTACTTTTGCTTGTATGTATTTCTTACAAACACTTAACTGTTGGATCACATTAGTAGAGCACAGAAGAGCCTGGTTGAGCCTGTTGTGGAGACGGATGTGGATTTGTTTTCACTCACAGGCATGGTTGTACGATTGCAAAGCATTAAGACACAATTGTTGTAGATATGATGAGTTTTCATGTCTCTTCTCTGACAACTCTGAAGAAAGATTGAACATCTCTGATCTCAACCCAAGTTTACTCACTGTACATTAACATGCTCCTCGGACTGTCCCACTTCCTGAGTTGTGAAATCGTCGTTCCGACTTCGTTGTGTTAATGTTCTTTGAAGTTGGAATGTGGAAAAACATGGAGGCTGTAAGCAAAATGTGTTTAGAGCATTTAAATCACACCTTGATACCTGTGTGTTTCCTTGTCCTGTCTAGGAGCAATCGAGAAACAGAAGCTGGTTTATATTCTGAACAGAGATGCAGCAGCGAGGCTGACCATCTCCTCACCACTGGAAGCACACAAAGCGAACACACTGGTGTACCACGTAGTCGGAGTCGACGTTGGCTTTGAGAATCCCATGTTTGCGTGCTTAGAAATGGACTATGAGGTGAGGTCATGAAAACGCAGCATGGAGAGATTATAAGAACAGACACAGACCTCAAAGATTCACAGGCTGCTGCACATGTGATGAGGGTGTCATGTCTCTTTATCAGTGGAGAAATATTTAACGCCTCTGATTTCAACACATTTTTCAAACCTTTTTATTGTCTACCAAAAAGTTATCTTCACACTGTCTCACGCTGTTATTAAGCTACTTTGCCAAACTCTCATCCTGTGATTTCTGTCTGTTGTGTCCAGGAAGCTGACAACGACCCAACAGGAGAAGCTGCTGCCAACACGCAACAGACTCTCACCTTTTACGAGCTGGACCTTGGCTTAAATCACGTGGTCCGCAAGTACAGCGAGGCTTTGGAAGAGCACGGAAACTTCCTCATCACCGGTAGGTATTTGTGGTTACACAGATCAGGGCAAAAAAAAAAAAAGTTTACATCACTTGTCAGCTGTTGCAGTAGTTGGCTGGAAAGGCAAGCTGGACTGACAAATGCGGAGAGGAGCCTTGCTGACCAAAATTCACCAAGTGGGGAAAATTGAAATTAGATTAGACAGATTTGAAATATGGATTGGTTAAGTACTGGATTGGTTTTTCACGCACAGGCGTGGCTGTAAGATTAGAAAACCTTATGAGACACACATGTTGTAGATATGATGAGTTTTCATGTCTCTTCTCTGACAATTCTGAAGAAAGATTGAACGTCTCTGATCTCAGCACAAGTTTCAAGCCCCTCAAACGGAGACTTCTGGAAACTAGTCCCACTTTGGTTACACTTTTTAGTCTCGACAGGCAGAAACAGATTTTTGGAAAGGTCGATGCAGACTCCCGTGCTACCGACTTATTAATTTCAGTCCTCGGGTTCTTCCCCTATTTGTCACGCTCCGATCACAGATACTGTGGAACAAACGAATGTCACGAATGGCCGACGAGTATTTGTGATGCAGAGCTAAAATGTTCGTCAAGGCGGATGTGTTTTTCATTTGTTTTAAAATGAAAACATATTTGTGTGGACGTAGCCCAAAACGCATTTCAAGAGCAACTTAAAGTAACAAGGGGAAAGATCTGAAAGTAGAAGAGCCCATCCTGCTTTTGGATTCCAGCTGTGTAAATCATGACTGTTCAAAAGAAACACACAAACCAACTGCTTGTCTCTGTTCAGTTCCCGGTGGTTCCGATGGGCCGAGTGGAGTTCTGATCTGCTCAGAAAACTACATCACTTACAAGAATTTCGGAGACCAGCCTGACATTCGCTGTCCTATTCCACGACGCAGGGTGAGTTGTTAATACAATACTACATCATAAAAAAAAACAATGCTTTATGCTTCCACACTCTTTGTGATGTTTTTATGAAGGCTTTGAAAGCTCTAATTGAGTGATGTTGTGAGCAAGTTTCTGTGAAAGGGAGTTTTTCCCTGTTTATGTGAAAGCTGTCATGATTTAATTCATCACAATCCATCTGTGTCTGGTTACTTTGGTCTCTGTATACACATCTATTTTCATTCTGCTTTTCTCTGTTTTTCCCTCCCGTCCTCCAGAATGACTTGGATGACCCGGAGCGTGGCATGATCTTCGTCTGCTCAGCCACACACAAGACCAAGTCTATGTTCTTCTTCCTGGCCCAGACGGAGCAGGGAGACATCTTCAAGGTTACTCTGGAGACAGATGAAGAAATGGTGAGCACTGATGGGGAAACAGAAATTGGGATTAAATCGTCCTTTAGTTTAATCAATAGATTAATCCTTTCATTTTTAAACTGTCTCAAACTATTCACAAAATACTATCAGATGATCCCCCAGTAGACGTGAGCTCACATTATTTGTTTGGTCTCAGCAAGAGGGGGAAAAAACTTCAGTTTACACTAATTTAAATGACACTATGCACTAATGCTTACAGGTTATCCTACAGTACAAATTAAATATTGAACAGAAGTAATGTATACCACAATATTATAATATGTAATATACAGTATAATATTGTCTCTGATACCCAGTACTCTAAAAAAGGGGATGTAAATGATTAATACTTCTTAGCCTGAAAAGTTATAGCAGTTACATGTATGTTATGAATAATACTGTGTTGTTTCGTAGGTCACAGAAATCAGGCTGAAGTACTTTGACACGATCCCCGTGGCAACAGCCATGTGTGTTCTGAAGACTGGCTTCTTGTTCGTTTCTTCAGAGTTTGGAAACCAGTGAGTTTCATGCTGTTCATAAGCTTTTGTATTATTTGTCATCTTGTTGTTCTCTTCATGTTGTTTATTAGGCTTCAGATGTCTCAGATTTCATCCACTCATGTTGTTTTTTCTCTGTTTCCTCTAGTTACCTTTACCAGATCGCTCACCTGGGTGATGATGATGAAGAACCTGAGTTCTCATCTGCGATGCCACTGGAGGAGGGAGACACCTTCTTCTTCCAGCCTCGTCCCCTCAAGAACCTTGTGCTGGTGGATGAACAGGAGAACTTATCACCCATCATGTCCTGTCAGGTGAGTTTTGGTTTATTGGGACAGATTTAGAAAGAGCAAAGAAAGATCGAGGCTCACCGTCTGTTGCTCTTGTTTTTGACAGATTGCTGATTTGGCCAATGAAGATACACCTCAGCTGTATGTGGCCTGCGGACGAGGACCCAGGTCTACTCTCAGGGTCCTTCGTCACGGACTGGAGGTACATACACATACTCTTTGTAACATATATGCAGGGGCAAGGACAGACATGCGTCTGTTCTAAAATCTCTCACAGCGCAATATGTCTGTGTATTTGAGAGGGAACATTATGTTCCAAGGGAAGGCTATTTGTTTGTTACGGTTGTCAAAATAATGCAATAATTTAGATTCACTGAGAGGAAAATAATGTTCAACAAGAATTAAGCAGATTAATCACACTCTGAAATCCCCTAACCCCATAACGGATGCAGGGATGTCATCTGACCTAAGAACATTCAGACCTTCCTGTGCCACAAAAATATTTGAGGAGGATCATTGAGATGAGGAATCAGTTGCTGATCTTTGAAAAGGGCAAAAAAATTACACTTTGCTCGTGCTGTTTTCTGACATACTGCAAAGAAAGGAACGTTTTGTGTCGTATGTGCGGCTCTGTGCGGCCCAGCATTCGGAGGGAAAACTAAAATGAAAACTTTAAAAGCACGAACAACAGCATGAAGCTTGAACTCTGCAGGGACATGTTCGGTTTCTGCATCGATGCACATGTGTTGTAGATATGATGAGTTTTCATGTCTCTTCTCTGACAACTCTGAAGAAAGATTGAACATCTCTGATCTCAGCAGATTCGTCCGCATCGCGTTGAAAAACCATTAATTTTCCCACCACCAATCATAAGGGCAAGACACTTTACATCATGAGGTTGAGATCATAAAATATATTAAAGAGAGAAACCAACAGCTCCCACACTAAACAGCAGTGGAAAGCAAAACCTCCCATAAGTGGTGCATTGTGTATGACGCATTGAATATGACGTATAAAATGATCCATGTTAACATAAAGACCAGTTTGATTCAAACTCACCCTGTGAGATGCCTCCAGGTATTAATCACACGGTAACATCATTGAATCGGGTCATTACAGTATCATGATAAAATGTGATTAATGATCAACATTAAATTCTCTTAACCTCCTCTCCTCTTCCTTCTCTCTCAGGTTTCAGAGATGGCTGTGTCCGAGCTGCCCGGTAACCCCAATGCCGTGTGGACCGTGCGTAGACACGTGGAAGGTAATAACATCACCCCAGCTTTTCACTTTAGGCTAATGTAAACAACCAATTTCTTTAGTTATTTACCTTATTTAAGGTTTTTTGATTGCATGCTAGCTACCAGTTACTGCAAACCATTTCCTGTTTATTTCATTCTTTGCGTTGACGTCCATAATTGACACCACTTAACCAAAGACAGCATTTAAGTGATTTCTGTAGGACACAGTAACAAGGTTCAGAGTAAACCGCAGCTTCGGTCAGTTTCACCTTCTGAGGACAGTGTAATGGGATTTAAGAAACCACAAGTTTCAACACATCTTCAATCCTAAACTGCAGCTAAACTAATAACAGCATCAGCCCCACCAAATTAGTCTGTGTATCCACCTGTCAATCAACATAGGTTCACGGTAATGTTTTAACATTTTCTTGATGTGGTGATGCTTTTTTTTACATTTAAATCACACAATGTGCCTCGTTACTCCTTTAAAATGTTTGCCATGTTCTCGTTAATAATACAAAAACCTTGATTAATTCCTGAACCAGAAGAGCTGCTGCTGTAACAAATCCTCCAAACTTAGAATTCCTCATGTTTTAAAAGTATCCTCACTGAATATTGGCGATAAATGCGGATGTTTAATTCACTTCTAAGTCTTTTTAACTGATCTACAGTTCAGCTTTACTCTTCAGCAAGGATGTAAAATTGTCACAATCGCTGAACTGTAAATTACAGGCTGAACTTGTTAGAGGTAGTGTTTCTATTACTACAATTTCAGTAATTAAGCTCTTTACAGTTGCTGTAACCTCATAACTGTTAAACATGAACTTCCGTGCAGCTGTATCCAAACTGAGCCTGGCTACTTCAGCTCTGTCTGGCCCTAGCGGCGGCAGCTACGCACTGAAAGTGGTTCATTTCCGAGTTTCTTTCTCTTCCCAGAACTGTCATCCTCTTTGGGCCTGGGGGAAGATGTTCAAGTCTCTTGAAAGAGTCAAACGTTGCATTGTCTTAATAATTTGATAAGACGGTCTGGTTTTCTGGCGTCTGCATTCAACAGGCTGTGTTTTTTCCTCAGGACATTATCAAACCCACATATTGTTTGTTTCCAGTAAAGTTTCATTTAACTTTGTAAGAATATGCATCGCCATATAGAGCTTTCATGTTTTCTTTAACTGTAAAATCATACACAACACCGAACCTTGTGCTTAAACAGTGCTGCTTAATACTCCTGTGGTGGAGGAACGTCATCGTTGTTGGTTTTTAATCTACAAATTAATACATTACATTCAAAGTGAAGGAAGTGAGCGTTGTGTAAAGCCGTGGATTTAGTGGTTCTCTACAATGAGGCAAAGCTGAACCCTGGCCCATGACCCACTTGTACATTAAAACATATGCAAGGTCTTAACAGATGTGAAAAACTCTGCTTCTACCACTAGACGAGTTTGATGCCTACATCATTGTGTCTTTCGTCAACGCCACTCTGGTTCTGTCCATCGGAGAGACTGTGGAGGAAGTGACAGATTCTGGGTTTCTGGGAACAACCCCCACCCTGTCCTGCTCACTGCTTGGTGAAGACGCGTTGGTGCAGGTGAGCGAATAATACATTTGAACCGTTTCAACATATTTTTAACTTTAAGACACACACAGAGAAAATAGACGAGACGGAGAAACATGACAATAGACGACAGTGAAATTACTGTAGAGACTGTAAACATTGAGCTGAAATGAAACAACTACACAGAAATGGCGATAAATAGCTTAAATTTTTCCATCTTTATTTTCTCCTTCTCTGTTTCTCCACACAGGTTTACCCAGATGGCATCCGCCACATTCGAGCAGACAAGCGTGTGAATGAGTGGAAGACTCCTGGCAAGAAAACCATTGTCCGCTGCGCAGTGAACCAGCGGCAGGTGGTGATCGCCCTCACTGGAGGGGAGCTGGTCTACTTTGAGATGGACCCGGTAAGAAATGAGAATGTGACAACCAAATGACTTGATTGTAACTTAAAAAACTAATATTAAAGACCAAAACTAAATTTGTCTCGGTGACCAGAGAAATGTGATGACTGAGGTGTATAGTAATCAGTTTGCTCTCTGTGTCTCCTTCGTTTCTCTAGTCTGGCCAGCTGAACGAGTACACAGAGCGGAAAGAGATGTCCGCAGATGTGGTTTGCATGAGCCTGGCAAACGTTCCACCTGGTGAGCAGCGCTCCCGGTTCCTGGCGGTTGGACTGGTCGACAACACTGTTCGAATCATCTCCCTGGACCCTACGGTAAGAACAGTAACAGTTAATAAATTAAATAGATTCTCAGCACAAAACGCAGCACCCAGATAATTGTTGGTGATGTCAGACTCCGAAAGTGTTTGTGCATCTGTAATCGCTCACTTTTATATTTTGATGTAGGCCTGTTATTTAGTTTAAGAGACTGATAAAAACTGGCTTAATATGGGGATTTGTTTATTCGATTGTGATTGAAACTACCATTATATGTTTTTAATAGGAGAGTTTACTTGCAGTGACATTGTTTGTATGTTGAATCTGTTTTAACCCTGTGAATCCTTATCACGTTCAGGACTGTCTGCAGCCGTTGAGTATGCAGGCCCTTCCCGCCCAGCCGGAGAGTCTCTGTATCGTAGAGATGGGAGGTGTCGAGAAACAAGATGAGCTTGGAGAAAAGGGAACCATTGGATTCCTCTACCTCAACATTGGACTTCAGGTATTTATCATTCACCGACATACGCACAAAACTTAAGACAGTCACATCTACTGTATATATTGAACTTGGAGTAACTTTTCATAGCCAATGAATTCATGTTAAACGCAAATATATCTCACATTAGAGTTGAAACATATCTTCTTTATGGGGCGTTCAGGAAGAATATTAACACTGACTAATAGAATATCTGCAACATCTAGTTAAACCAAGTAATTACCCTCCATCAGTACAGTCTTAACTAATATGCACTGATTTTAATAGTTCTTGTCTATTTACATTTGTCATTATCCAGGCTGTTTGCAACCATTTATCTTTATATACATTTTCGATCATGCCATCTAATATTCACTGTTTCTTTGCCCTTTCTCAGAACGGTGTGCTACTGAGAACTGTTCTGGACCCAGTCACCGGCGACCTGTCAGATACACGAACACGCTACCTGGGGTCACGACCTGTCAAACTCTTCAGAGTCAGGATGCAGGGACAGGAAGCTGTACGTGACTCAACATTTACATACAATCAACAGTATGATAATGCAATTGAAACTTAACTAAAATACAAAACAGTACATTGTTTGCTTTTGTATTTCATATAATTTGTTAGGAAATCTCAACATAAAAGTTTAAGCCTTAAGAACCTGTGGGAATATGTGATTTTTGACGTTTAAAAGACCGAACGACTTGTGATCAATCATAAATCAGAGGATGAATTGTAGTAAAACTCTGTAAAATATAATTTCGCTCATTGACAGGTGCTGGCAATGTCCAGTCGCTCTTGGCTCAGCTACTCGTACCAGTCTCGCTTCCATCTCACCCCTCTGTCATATGAGACTCTGGAGTACGCCTCTGGCTTTGCCTCCGAGCAATGTCCAGAAGGTATAGTGGCCATTTCCACCAACACACTGAGGTATGGATACACACTTAAACTGCTGGTGGCACATGTCTGCATGTAGAAGAGCTCAGTGGAGATTCGTTAATCTACTGTATCTTCAGAGATTTGCTGTGAGTGACGTTCCCTTTCCTCTTTCCTCACATCACTATCTGTCTGGCAGAATTTTGGCTTTGGAGAAGTTGGGAGCCGTCTTCAATCAGGTGGCCTTTCCTCTGCAGTGCACTCCCAGAAAGTTTGTGATCCACCCAGAGAGCAATAACCTCATTGTGATCGAGACTGACCACAACGCCTACACGGAGGCGACCAAAGCTCAGCGGAAGCAACAGATGGCTGAGGTAAGAAGTGCAAACTAAATAAAACACTATTTGAAAAGATAATTCTCGTCTAAAACCATAGAACAGCTGTTCTCTATCACTGAGGGAACGATGACAGCACCAAATAATCTGCTCTTAAGCGTTTTGTGGGTGCTGGGCAGGATATGTAATCTCCTGATGACTCTTCTCAAAGTCTGCAGCTGTTAATTATTTTCTATGCTTAAATTTGCCGAATTAGTTTTAAGCTGCATCATCGAATGCTTGAAATGCTGTGTTGCCCCTGCAGGAGATGGTGGAGGCTGCTGGGGAGGATGAAAGGGAACTGGCCGCTGAGATGGCCGCTGCCTTCCTCAACGAGAATCTCCCAGAAGCCATCTTCGGTTCGCCTAAAGCTGGAGCCGGGCAGTGGGCCTCAATCGTGCGACTGATCAACCCCATACAGGGCACAACGTTGGACCAGGTGCAGCTGGAACAGAACGAAGCAGCGTTCAGGTGAGAAGGACCAAGGTCACAGATCCAGGTTTCTTATAGGGTCATGTTTAATCCTGAGAAGAAGCAGAACATTTATTACCATGAAGGAAGGAAAAGATGTCTGTTAACACCGGGTCCATCCTCCTCTTTAATAGATGGAGGTGTTTCAATTATACAAGGATGAAGCTTTAAATGTTAGGAAATAATTTATATATAATGTTGCTGACCCTGTAGGATCCTCAAATACATAATGTTTTGTTTTGAGAAAATGCTGCCTAGCCAAATGTCATCAATCTTAGATATTTACTTGCTTATTCTATGTTTTGTTTGATTATTTGCTGGAAAGAAATTCTCACGCCTCCTCCTCCTCCCCCCCCCCCCATTTCCATGTGTTTGATATTTTGCAGTGTTGCAGTGTGTCGCTTCCCCAACACGGGAGATGACTGGTATGTTCTGGTTGGTGTAGCCAGAGACATGATTCTCAACCCCAGATCGGCGGCCGGCGGCTTTATCTACACCTACAGGCTCACTGGTGGAGGGGAGAAGCTGGAGTTTGTGCACAAGGTGGGTTTAACTGACACTTAAGTGGTTTTGAATGAATTTATTCCTTCCTTTGAATCCTTTCTTCCCTCTCCCTCCTTCTTTTCCTCATACTTCATATTAGAGGGGTTTCCCAACCACTTAACCAGACTGGATGTTTTAGAAAAGTCTAAACTTTGACTCATGCACTACACTGGTGTATCATAAGGAGAAGACTATGCTGCCAAATAGACTATGCTGCCAAATAGTCAAGCTCTTTGAGCGCATCCTGTTGTCCTTTCTTTGCCTGTAGGTGGCGACCTCTGACTTGTTTGTTTATTGTGCATGTCCTAACTGCTGCTGTCTCTTATGTGATGTACAGCTCAGTGCTTTAGGCTGGGTAAAGTTACACTTGTGGAGAGACCGTGTTAAATTAATGAAACAGGAGATAAAAGGTTACTGTTTGAGATGGCTGCTGGGATATGGATTGGTCATGAGGGAGGAGTTCAATGCTCTAAGTGCAACTGGCAGAACTGAGAAGAGTTTCAGTTACACCAAACACAGATGTTACTGCTCCTGGCGCCATGCACTTCTCCCGAGGCATTCCCCCAGAAACTCCAGCGGGGTGGAGGTCATCAGCCCACATGCGTTTGTTACCTGATGTGGATTAACTGGGGGAGTGACTCATGAGTGTTGTATTGCACCGTGGTGTCAACCACTACTTCATATTAGAGGGGTTTCCCAACCACTTAACCAGACTGGATGTTTTAGAAAAGTCTAAACTTTGACTCATGCACTACACTGGTGTATCATAAGGAGAAGACTATGCTGTGGAACGTATTACTGTCTGTTGCCATCAGACAGCAGTGAGAAAAAGGAAGTAGCCGAGGACGAGAGGTCAGGGCTTCATCCTGCAGCAAGAAAACTAGACTATGGCTTCAAATGATGGATGAGAGGCACAGTCTCTAGACTAGTTGGGGATGAACTGAACACAAGGTGAAAGCAGAAACCCCTTCAAACTCAACACATTCATGGGAACGGTCGCAATTGACCCCTGCAGTCATTATATATCAGTCACAGGCGACTGATTGCCAATGAAAGAGTGTTGCGACTCCAGTCCACAATCAGAAGAGCAATCGAGTGACACATCACACTTTTATTTATCTGAATTCTGACGTCATTTCGAGGCAGTTTTAGCTCCTCTCGTCCTTACTCCAAAACCGCAAATGTTCTTGTAAATGGTCTGAACACATCGTTGCTCTACGGAAGTGTCATCTCCTTCATGTCACAGATCGACATTACTCCACAAGGGACTCTGTTGGTCCCTTTCATAAAACAACATATTATGTTAATGACATTGCAATACTCCTTATTACTAATGCAGTACAAGCTGCAGATGTAGGCTTCTTTTTAATTCGCCACAACCTGTTGTAAATGTCTGTTCAGCTGGTTCACATAAGATTAAAACCGGTTTAAGCTCCTGCACTGGACCAGATGGGCCGAACTCTAGCCTGTACAGGTCAGTTGTTGCATACTTGCACTGCTGCAGGGAAAATTCAAGAGAAAACATATAGTCGTGGTTTATATTCTAAAGAACATTTGATGGTCTTGGATTCCCATTATCAAAGGAGGCTCTGAACCCTTCTGTCTAAAGGGTGTTTAGTAAGACAAGCTGTTCTACAATGCTTCCTCCAAATGTATTCTCCTAAAACCTGCCCAATATAATCTGGCAATGTGTGTTTTATTAACCCTGTGTTTTGATTGGCAGACCCCAGTAGAAGATGTGCCTTTGGCCATTGCTCCATTCCAGGGACGAATTCTGGTGGGAGTTGGTAAACTCCTGAGAATCTATGACCTCGGCAAAAAGAAGCTGCTGCGCAAGTGTGAAAACAAGGTAAGCAACAGTAGAGCTGCTAAATACACACAGGCACATTTCTGCATGTCTGTAATCATGTGTCTTGGATTAAAGGACGTTTTGGACACGTTGCCGTCTTTCAAACATTTACATTTAATAATAATAAGACATGGTCCTGCTGAAGGCGGTAATGTTTTCTTCCTCGTTGGAAGTGAGAAAATAGTGTTTTCCATGGAGACACTTGTCTGAGTCTTGTTGAGGCCTGGAGGCGGCACATAATTTGATGGATGTTCCTTGTAATTCTCTAAGCAGGAAAGAAACCTGCTGTTGTTCAACTACATTTAGCTTCATCCACACCAGGACTGATGAATTTAGAAATGCATCTTTTTCACTCAGTATTTGTCGCCTGTGATGTCAAAGCTCCTTAAAGAGACTGACTGGTGGACAGGATGTAGCACTGGTAGTGTTTACAAACACTTAAGGTGTCACTGACCCCCAGACTAATTGATTGGTCAGGGACATAATTCATATCCTCCGACATAATAGGCTTATTCTCGCTCGGTAAGTTGACACTGCAGTGTGAACATGTCTGTTAACTAAATATGTTCACATTTATCCTCATCAACCTTTTTAAAATAATAATAAACAACACAGCCCAGTTCTTTTATTTGTGTCACGTCTCGGGGTTAAATAAAAGCTACACCCAATTATCAGAAAGGTCATCGTAGAAATAAATTTACATTCACGCGAACGTCCAGACAAATCAGGTTTAGACAAGAAGTGTAATAATATTTACATATAGTAGCCTGAATTACATAACATTTGTTATTATTGGGTTTACTACACTGCCTCACAGAGCGTACGGTTGCCATTAGGATAAACAGAGAATCTCCTGCTGTGTTCTTACATCGGCTCCTGCAGACTTTCTGCAGACTTTATACTGGGGGTGAAAAATGATACTGCAGCAGTGTCACAGCATGCAAACCTAATTTAGTAGACCTTCAAAATAAAATGATCAGCCTGTAAATGAAATGTACAATATATACGAAAGATAAGCTCTTAAAAATGAAATGCTCTGAATGAAGCACAAAGCCTGAAGACATGGGCTGATTTTGTGTCGTCCGTATTTCCTTGTAAGTGTGTGCGTACACGCAACAAGCCAAATCGAAAGCAGGTGGTGAAAATGTGCTGTTTAATAAAAGATGCTTTACGATGATTTTATTGCTCGTTTCATAATGTTTACTGAAATCTTATGAGGCAGAGAAAGCACTCGCCAAGTTCCTTAAACACACAGAACAGCTGCTGTCTTTAGTGAAAGCTACACAACGTGCCTGTGAAGGTGCCGCGTTGTTTCTCACTAACTCTTCTATTGCAGACAAGATACCTGGTTTGCGTTTGATTACACATTTACACACTCGTATATGTGCTGCTATTGAAACACTGATCATGAGACTAATTGGGTTATTGGCCATTGTACAGTTTTCCTTGTGTCACTGTATAGGTTTTAATGAGTAACACACTGGAACAATGAACTATGAATGAAGTCATGACTGCTACTGCTGCACATTAGGCAGAGCTAAAGGTTCCCCACAGTATCACAGACTGTGGATAAAGATGGACGATGCATCTCCACTTCCGCCATCTATTCAGAAATTAAGCAAAATCTCCTGAATACAAACTTTGCCAACTTGTCAGGGGATGGAGATCGGCCATTAACATGGAAGAGGTGGGGTTTATGACCTTTTAGTGGGAACGAATCTAGACGCTCATCCATCTTTATATATAGTTTATGCACAATGTACATGTTTAGTGTGTTTTTAAACCAACTTAACAATGTGTACTTTGTTGTTCTCCTCCTGTGTAGCACGTACCCAACCTGGTGTCTAGTATCCACACCATCGGCCAGCGAGTGATTGTCACCGACGTCCAGGAGAGTCTGTTCTGGGTTCGGTATCGACGTAACGAGAACCAGCTCATTATCTTCGCCGATGACACGTATCCACGCTGGGTGACGACGGCCTGTCTCCTTGACTATGACACAATGGCATCTGCCGACAAGTTTGGGAACATCAGCATCGTAAGTACAGGGACACGGATTGTTAGGAATGTGTATGTCTAACTTGGTGGAATCATTTAGAAATGTCACCCTTTAATTGAAAGACAAAACACTTCAGTATGTGATGTCAGCGGAATAAGTCACTATCCTGGTTCCCATGAGATCTTGAAACACTTGAAGTTCAGTAATAGTAATTAACCTTGATCCATGAATTCGACCTGAAAACCCCCTCGTTGTTTAAGAAGGTCCGGTACCCCTGCACAATTGTCTTTTTGTAAGAAATGCTGAAAATATCAAACCCAATCAAAACAAAAAAGTTCCTAAGTGCTGTGGGATAATAAGAGCAGAGAAATACATCTCCTCATTTTTCATTTCCTTTACCAGGTGCGTCTTCCCCCCAACACCAGCGACGACGTGGATGAAGACCCCACAGGAAACAAAGCCTTATGGGACAGAGGCCTCCTCAATGGAGCATCACAGAAGGTAGAACTCACCAAATTCTTCTTCTTATAGAAGGTGTCTGCTGATTATCATTGTGTGCACTCGTTTAGTCTTAGCTGCATCAAGAGAAGAATGATGTCAATGTGACTTCAAACATTCACTTTTTTCTCACCTCATTATTTTGTAGACTTCATTTCAAACGGATTAAATGGACCATTTGTCTACAATCAATCAATGGCAGTTTATCTACTTCCTCCAAGCAGATTCTCTTGTGTTCTGTCAAATTGGACAGGAAGCATCTGAACTGCCATCTTCTGGTCTCCAAATGTCTGCTGGGGTCTGGGAACCTGGTCTCACTTCACCACGTACTCAGAACCTGGTTTTTTTCGTGCAGGACCTCAATTCTGATAAGTCTTTCGGTCCCTGCTGCTGACAGGCGCCACCACCTTTCACTGTAGGGCTGGCGCAAGTAGTGCCGGGTATTTGCCAGACAATTTATTCCCAAGCGATTTCCATCAAGACCTGATCGGAGAGAACCTCTGACACTCTGTTAGATTGACCATTGGATTCGTGGTCACCTCCCGATCAAAGCTTTTCTTGCCTGCTTTGTTGGTTATGCTGGACGACCAACACACCAGAGTCCTGGTTAGGGATTGGTTAGTTTGATAGTAAACCAAACGCTAGACTGGACCGGCCCAACAGACAATCCCAAGTGAGAATGAGTTTATTACGTTCCGCTCACTTGGTGGCAGTAATACACTTCCTAAGCTGGTTCAACAACTAATGGTACTAATTAAAAAGCAGAGTGTGAAGCAACACCCCAAACAGAACAGCTGAGTGACGCATGTTTTTATTTATCACATTTCTTTGAAAATGTTGCCGTAATGGTAGTAAAACATTTTTTTCAGTCTGACAGTTTTGTGTTAAAATCTGAGCTTTTTAGATAACTGATCACAGACCAGCGTGTACGTCTACCTCCTCCCTCTAGTGAAACTGGTTCTCCTTCATGTCAGAAGCTGTCGTAATGACGAATGGCAGTTGAGGGGGTTTGAATGAAATCAAACCTGTTTAGGCTCCTACTCATGACGGGATTAGCAAAACCTGCCGTACATCAGAGGGTCTGAATACTTTTACTTGATGATTTAGATTTTGAAGAAATGAACAAATCTAAAAACGTATATTCTAATTGTCATGACAAGCATAGGTTGAAGGGCAAAAGTGAAGTAAATGTGTAAAGGAAGACCATAAGAGAGTTAAATAAGTTGCTTCAGGCATCGACGTGTTTCAGGGAGAAAAACTGCCGCTGTTGAGGTTGAACATGTGAAATGATTCAGGTCAAACTGCTTCTACAGCTGAAATCTCAGTATTGCGCTGGGCTCTGTCCTGATACACTCATCTGCCTCCTCCACTGCTCAGACCTCAGCCGCAGACACAACACACATGCTCTCACACAAACTGCACAACACTGTAAACCACAAGTTTAACCTACTCGCAAATGCAACACAACTCGCATACACAGCATCACATATCCCACATTTCAAGCCTGGTCAGAAACTGTTTAGGTAGCAGATCAACTGGGAAAGTCCCTATAATTCAAACGTTATGAGTTGGTCCCAGTTGCCTTTATGACAGTGTTTGTCCGCTATTTCTGCCTGAGCGCACATTGACAATTTTATTTGAATGTGGAAATGTACCGTGTCTGTTTTTAGATGCTGCTGTGGTTGCTGGATTTTTCCTTTATTCAGAAGTGTGTGTGTGTGTGTGTGTGTGTGTGTGTGTGTGTGTGTGTGTGTGTGTTTGTTTTCACATCTGGCTGGTTGAACTTAATAAACTATTCATGTCTTGGCTAAATGCCATCTTACATTAGATTAGATGCATTCCTCAGTTATTTGATTTAATGTATCTCAAAAGATCAAGAATGCACAGCTGTCTGTTGAGCAAAATGAAAGGGCCGACTGTCCTAACCCCCAAAAGTCAGTGTGAGGAGGATTTCAGTCACGATGTTTCCAACCATCTCTCGTTTTTTATTCAGCGCAAGATTTTCATTGGCTCGTCAAATTTCACACACTTTGATTGTCTAAACATGTTCTGCACATATTTAAGGTCAAACATTCACATAAACCACACAGGGAGTCACCTACAGCATGTGGGACAGAAGTTGGTTTTAAATTACGTTTTAGTTTGGATTTTATTCTCTACTTCACCTTATCTTCAGTTATCTTGAAGTGGAAGTAGTTCTGGGAGTCATATTCCTTCACGTCTGTCCTACTTGACATACTTCTTAAATTTCCTTCCATGGTCTTCAAAAAGATTTAAATTTAACTGGTTGAAACCTGCAAAAACTGTATTTATGCACATAAAACTGTTAAGACTTGTTTTATTTAAACTGTCATTAACTGGCCCGTGTTCTTTATTTGACAGCTTTATACTTGCTCAAAATATTTTAACTACTCACGTTAGACAGCACTTATGCTCTTAGTGTTGAATGAGGAGAGAAAACGTTAAGGAAGTTTCATTCAGGCGCTAAAACACTGCAGATGTTTTTACTGTGGCCAATAAACAGGGAATGGATTCTTCCTCCAAACTGAGTGATGATCAAACAGGGACAATACAATGGCATCAAAGATGAAGTTTTACTGCTCACCAGATCAATTTCACACGTATTAGTCATATTTAATCAAATAAGATGAATTGGTATTGATTTCTGCGACTCCACATAATTTTTCAGAGATTCTATTAAGCTACCGGAGTAGCAATGTCTATCACTTCGTCCAGATTTAAACAACTCGTGAGCTGTTGGATTGGTTTGCATCAAATTCTGCACAGATATTCATTGTCACCAGAGGATGCGTCCTTCTGACTTTGGTGAGCCCCTGATTTCTCTTGTGGTTGACATTTGTTGTTTAGAGCAAAATGTCCTGACAGCCGCTGGATGAGTCTTGTGCATGTGGTCGTGGTCCCCTCAGGATGAACTGCAGTAATTTCAGTGATCTTCAGTGGCCTCCGCTGTTTGTGTGAGAGGTAGCATGTAATCACATTAAGATATCGACCCTGGTAAACCGTGTACCTGCTACACGTCAGCATGTTGGCTTGGCTCAGACTGTTTCTTTGTCTGGCCTCACTGAGCCTCATTCACAGGCACAGCCCTCAGGTTTCACCCTGAATGTTAACAAACTGTGTTGAGTGCCCTGAGAGAATAAAAGGATATTGGTGATGACCACAGCAGTAAAATAATATACATGTGCAGTTGTCTATATCAATTCTCAAAAGGGTCCACTTCTTCCCTCTGGGGGAGATGACTGTGCTCGTTTCATTCAGACCTGTTTCCCATGAGAGGAGGCTGTGTTCTGTAAATGCATCGTCCGCTTGGATCTGGGACACTGAACTTATTTTTACTTCGCCCGTGCTTTTCTGGTCCCATGGCGTCAGCGTCATGCACGTCCTTAATACAGTTTGTTGAGTGCTGCCCAATGCCATCTTTGTTTTCAAGGTTCCTCCTGATTGTTGCATCTAATTATTGGTTAAGCAGTATTTTTTTTTGATGGTTATTGGATTAGGTCTGACCATCCGGACCAATTTCCTCTAGTTCGTGTGTGTGTGTAACAGAGTCCGCTGCTCATGTATTTTATACGTACGTGCAGCTAATGATCTTAGGACGTGAAATGACTAAAAAGTGACATCTAATATAATTATGTATGTGTGTCAAATTTCTTAAGTGAGCTCCTTGTTTCCCGTGCTGTATATTTATGTATGTACATACAGTGTATATAGGCTTTTTAATTTATTTTTATTCCGTACCCCATAAAGACAAATTGACGACAGAATTTAGAAGATTTTTATTAGAAGCAATGACCATGGCCTGACATGCAGCCAGGCGGGAATGTGTTTTATTTATAATTACAACAATAATCGTTTTATTTGTATAGTGCTTTTCAAGAACTTTTAAAAATGAATTGCTGTCATGAGAATCATCTTTATGTATTTCATAGTTGGTTTCTATGTATTGATTGTATGCAGCCCAGAGGCTAGAGGTTCCCCGATTCAGAAACCTCTTATTTCCACCACAGGAACTTTCTCCAGGAACATTTGCGTTTCCACCGCAGGGACCAGGGTCTAAATTAAGTTCAGGGAAAATCTTTCTACCCCCAAAAGTCCCTGCTCGGGGGTGGTACTTTACAAAAATCACTTATGGGGTGTAATTTACTAGATAATTTAGGGTGTTCCATCCTTGTTCTGTCTTTTAAAACATTGAAATATTTTTTGTTGCGTGTCCATAAACCCTTATCCAGCAACAAAAGCTTATAGTTCTCCCCCCCCCCCGGCTGTCTCTCTCCAGGCTGAGGTGATCGTCAACTACCACGTAGGTGAGACGGTGTTGTCTCTGCAGAAAACCACTCTGATCCCCGGAGGTTCAGAGTCCCTGGTGTACACCACGCTGTCTGGAGGCATCGGCATACTGGTCCCATTCACCTCACATGAGGTAAGACGCACTGATTCCACACACGTGTAAGATGCTAAATCATCACTGTGGCCCTGAAAAGTCTCATTGGATAAAACATTTAATTAACTAGATAACTAAGAATTTTTCCGTTGCCCTTATCCTTATTTTCCAGTTCTCTTAATCTTCTTTATTGTCTCTGCTGCTTTTCTCCAGGATCATGACTTTTTCCAGCATTTAGAGATGCACATGCGCTCAGAGTTCCCTCCACTCTGCGGTAGAGACCATCTCAGCTTCAGATCCTACTACTTCCCAGTAAAGGTTGGTATCTGTTGTTAAAGTCAATGGTGGAGCTGAGCCCGTTTCCTTTGGAAGGATACGGGAGGTCCACTGTCAATAAGTGTCCTCACAATTATACAAACTACTGAGTGAGTTTGTGAAGAGAAACTAACAAATGAATGAATCCTTCTCGTCTCTGTCTCGTCTCCAGAATGTGATCGATGGAGACCTGTGCGAGCAGTTTAACAGCATGGACCCTCACAAGCAGAAGAGTGTGGCAGAGGAGCTGGACCGGACCCCCCCAGAGGTCTCTAAGAAGCTGGAGGATATTCGCACACGTTACGCCTTCTAATCGTACACGACCCCCCCCCCTCCTTTTATTGTCCATCACACCTACTGGGACTCAGGACACAGATTGATGGAGACGTGTAGATGGCCGTGTACCTTGTAACATGAAATCATGCACGATGTCAGATGCTTGTAAATCCCTCACATCGCACAGATATAACATTATAACACTCAAAGATTCAAGTGCAGGAACCGTCACCTGCACAGCGACGTGATGACAAATCTTTTCTCACACACAAACTCATGTACTGAGAATTTTGTGGCTGTTTTTTATTACACCTCTGTGCAGTGACGCACACAAAGCCACAGATTTAAGGCAGGAAGTCCCTCAACATCGCGTACAGATGTGTGAACAACCTTCACACAACCACACACAAACACACTCAGGAGTGTGAACAGAATTCACACGCACTCATGCATAAGTCATCTGCCCATTTCGAGAACATGCATACTGAACCCAAATCCTCCGTCATCTGCGAGCGAGTGAATATTAGCTCTCACAAAGTAGAGTCCTCCATCTCTGTTTTTCAGCTAAATATCTTTTTGTATGGTGTGATTATTTTAATGTGTATTGATTTAGAATGAACTGTGATGATGCAGTTCTCCTCAGCCTCAGCCCCCGGCCCGACCCGGGTCTTTAGCCGTCGCCCGGATCGTTCAAGCATATTGCTCAGATCGCAGCTGCGAACCAAACGGCAACCGACCTCTAACTAAGTCGAAGCCTCAGGCCGCGGAAGAAGCGTCGCCGTCCTGTGGCATTAGAGGCCCGGTGAACTCAGACTAAATAAGTGGGTGGAAGAATACTGAAGGTTTGCACTGGGTGTTGTTCCTCTCAGTCCAGTAAATTCCCAACCTCAGCCACAGACATTACATTCCACAGTAGTCACTGAATTTAGGGGTTTGTGGGCCCGGGGCAGTGGTCTGTTTTGTAAATAAAGATGTTTTTTTGTACTTTATAACGCCAAGTGTTTGTATATCATTTCATGCCCCTGTGTGTGTGTGTGTGTGTGTGTGGGGGCAGGACAATTACACACAGGCTTCATGACTACAGGACATCTGTCTCAGCCGCAAACACGGTACAGGACAAGTGATGTGATTGAATGTTCCTGCCAACAGATGTAACTTCGTTTCTGTGGGGTCTGAAGAAGTCTTCATACATCATCTGAAATAATCCAAATCATGTGTACTAGATTTTATGTGTGTTAGGGTAAATCTTAAATAAGTTATCGTTCAATTAACACTTCTTCTGTCTTGCTTTAATATTGTTTATGTTTTTCAAGAGAGGTTTTAGCAGCATGCTTAGTTAATGTCTTTGTTCTTTCTCAATAATACAGATATTAGTGCTCTGTAAAAAATAGTCTAGTTTCAGAGATAACCCAGTGTTTTATTCTACTGGCCTATTTACACCATATCTCTAATTACAGGGAATTGTGACTCAATCCAGGAATCTGATATTCCCTCATAGATGTTGTACTTGACGTGGATTTAAACTTGATTCATTATATTCTTAAAGTCTTTAACTCGAAAGTAGGATTTTTGTAGCAACCTACAGAATCCCAGTCAGTGGTGGGATGTAACAAAGTACATTTACCCCCTTGCTGTAGTTGGGTATATTTTATGCATATATCTGTACTTAGTTTTAGGTTTTCAGGTACTTTTAACTTTTACTCCACTACTTACATTCTACTCCAATACATTTCACAAAGCATTTTTATATATTTTTTTTAGAAGTAATCAATAGCGAGAGGGGAATGGATCCACTGATCCAGAGTGGGCAGGTAAAGTTAGAACAAACACCTGAAATGGATTCAGAGGCAGAGACTCAACCATAAAGATGTAGTAGACCGTTGCCTCATGCAAAAGGTTACACTGTGAGTACTTAAATTCATAATCATATTTTTAAACCGGTACTTACTTGCTATTAGTCAAGTGGGAAAGTACTGGTACTTTTACTAGAGCTCTTTTTTTTTTCTATTTATTTAAACTTTAATTATTTGAGTATTTCCTCCACCACTGAACCCGAGTATAGGATCAGTGACTCATTTAGTATCTGTGTAATAAGTGTGAGTACAGCTAGTGGTTCCATGGGCCGAGCAGAGCGGAACAGATGCTTCAGCACAAAACCTTCCACCAGTTCCTATAAAACTCACACGTTACTTCTCGGTCATGGTTTCGTTGTCATGGGCGCTTGTTTACAAAGTACCCACCCGCACTTTGAGGTGTTGGAAACACATCTGTAAAGCTAAGACCACATTTAAATGGAACAATCTTTTCAACAATTAAAAACCCTTTAAATACAACAACACAACTTAAAGTACTTTTTGAAATTAATTTAAGATTTGTGGTGTTTTGGTTCAGTTTTTGCTGCATTCTTAAAATCCATCACCTGTTCTCCTCCCACTTGTCCTGAGAGGTGAATTCATTTGTTAAATTTCCTGGTAGAAAAACATCTCTGTCTCTTTCGTGATAAACTGATATTTGTTTGACAGCCCTTTACCTCCATGTGCAGTGTTTTACATGAGGCGCCCTCTCCGTGGCCCGTGGTGTGCTCAGGATGCGTGACCATAGTGATTTGTACACTGAGCTGCAGTAAACTCCTCCCCTCTGGTCTGGTACCTCTGCACAGGCGATGGGAATTTGCCTCTGTGGGAGAAAAGCACAGAACTTTGCCAGACTAAACTTTCCCTCTCAGAACAATGGCACTGTAGAGTTTCACAAAAGTGTAACCACCAGCTTTTAAAAATAAGTGAAGGAGGACAGAATGGTTCCCTGTGGCGAGTTCCTAATTGGATGAGTCGGCATTAGAGAAACCTCTGGATCTGTCAAAATGTCCGACCTAATGAAAATCACTGGTTTCACATTGTCCTGCACCAACGACTTTATCCTGGAGGGTATCGTGGCCTTTAGAGTGGCCTGTGACGCAGGGAGTTTTCACTCAAATAAGAAAAATATCCATTAACAAGGATATTACATTTCAGTGGGTTTGACCTTTCTGAGCAACTGACATCGACCTGCTCACTTCAACTCTCTCTCTGTCTGTGTCTGTCTGGACTCTGCTCAGTGGTTTGAATTGAATTGAATCTAAATCTGGAAGCGTCACTGTGGCTCTTTCCAGTGGCAGGATGTTCCTGATATCTTGTCAAAAAACATCTGATAACAGCGTATTTGACCTTAAACAAGGATACTTTTAAATCTGGTTGTCAAGGAGAGACGTATTTAATGAGAGGATCTTCTGCAGCTGGGGGGTTCGGTTACTTTTTTTCTTTCCCAAACATATTAAAAATTTAAATAAATAAATAATGTTAAAGAATTGAAAGTCCCGCGTGAGGCCCATTCATTTTAAAACTAAACCTAAAGTTCTTTTACTTGTTTCTTTTTCTTTTAGCCTGTTGCCCAAACCAAACGGTGAGGAAAAATGTTAGATAATAATAAAAGAAGTAATATAAAACGAGAGGGGTGATCAGCGCTAACACCCAATCTCACTATGTTAAAGAAAGTACGAAATAAATTGCGGATCCACACGATTTTTCTGCATCCACTGAAATTCAGTTAAACTGCATCAGATTACACTCACTCCTGAATATGTCTGAGGTTATTTCTTCGAGATCCATAAATGGGAATTTGGGAAAATATAAGAAAACCACCTTATCTCACAATGTTAAAAGAAATGATAGAAAAGATTATTTTTCCTGGATCCGCCCCAAAATGAGCTACGTTCTCACCATGTTCTTGGCATAAACTATACGAAACCTTGTAGTTTGACCTGAAAGAAGAAGGATGTCAGTGTCAAAGTGCCTGAGGGGGGGCCTGATGGTCCAGAGCTCGGGACACAGACCACTGGGGGGTGTACAATGGAGCTCAGACCCCTAAAATTCAAATGACACAAGATATCAGTCACCAAAATATGGGTGATTTCTTTCATTAGGATCCATGAATTATTCCTGGGAAACTGATGAAAATGTCAAGTTAAGTGTAGTTTGTGTGTAATCCTGCAGAAAAACAACAAACAGAGGTAAAGATAAAGAGATAAATGTATTAAAATTCCTCCAAATTAATAAAATAAAAAACCAGACGTGCTTTCTGCCTCGTTGTGAGAACGGAGTTGGGCCGTGATGACGTGCGAGAGCAGCCTCGTCAACAATGTGTCTGTTTTTAGAGGTAACACAATACTTGTGGTTACACGACTGTCAAAAGGGAACTTTCCTGACCTTGTCCCTGCAGCTTCATGAGTCACGTTGCCGCCTCCTTTTCACACATGACCCCCCCACACGGGCAAACGGCCGTCTCATTACCGGTACAGGTTGTTTGTGAACGCAGCGTCGCACAGCCAGCAGCCGGCTGATGTTCAGGGTCGTGACCCCGGGGTGAGAGTGGCAGATGTCACACTGCATTCCACCGCCACCTGAGTCGTTCTCAAGCTGCTCAGATCATCTGTGGCTGCTGAGAACGTCTTTTTGAATGTCTTTTTCCCACAGTGGCAGTTGGTGAAACGTCGTCCGGACGTTGCAGCCTCTTGTTTGACTTCCACCGCATGTTGCAGCTTCTGAATTGCATAACTTGAGTGTGATGAAAGAATGTGTTGCCACCTCTGAGCTTGTTTGGGTTTTTGCGTGAAGCTGATGCAGAAGGAAAACTATTTTTGTCATTTTAGATTTTACTCTCAGAAAGAATGCAAATCGATGTTTATTTATATGAAAGGAACAATGCACGTTATAGTCAACATGCAAACTGAGGTCCAACGTGTAAGTGTGCCAGATTGAGACACTTTTCATCTGCAGCCTCTCACAGGTTAAAGGTGAAAAACATGTCACATACACACATGCATGAAAAACACAGAAGTACAAACATAGACTATGAACGTAAACAATTAACTACATAATAATAACAACTGTTTACAGTGGTGAATAAGATTGAACTTCATGAGCCTCAGTACTTGGATATATGAGTTTATCACAACAATATCCTCGTGCATGCGAACAGTCAAACCAAAAAGCTTTTAGCACGTTAGAGACAACTCAGACTGAAACCATCTGAGGAGCGAGCAGAAGAAAACACGTCTGGTTCGTCGTCAGTTTGTTATTATCAAGAAGAGAGAGTCTCAAGGTTCATCGGATCCCAGTGCCAGAGACACAACATCTAATCTCATGCATTCCAATTCTTTAGGGTTTCTCCCTCACAATATTAAATGTATAGAAGTATCAATCACAATATCCCTGATGTATGAAAACATTGGAAAACGGCACAGAAGTAGAAATGATTAGTTAAGGTAGGAAAGGTACATAAACGCTAAAACAATAATAACTGTGTAGCACTTATCTAAATAAGGTGCTTCACAAAAATCTCAATGAATCAGGATATTAGGGACAATATTCAATTCAGTTTGAAGTGCGAGGACATAAGATTAAAGATGAGACCTTAAGAAGATGAGTAAGAACTAATTAGATCCATAAAACAATAACATCATATACATGATGAATTATTAATCATTGTTTTAGAGAAGTAGTTAATAACAATAATAGAATAAATGTTATTTTATTGTGAAATACCATCACAGAAGAATTTCCATAATTGCAAATAGATGATTTTTCACTGGATGAAAATATCTATATTATTCAATGTCCATTGAAAAATCGTATATTTCTAAATATGGTGTCTCTTTTTCTATACTATATTGTAATGGGTTTTTTTTGTCCAGGGAAATTCTCCAATGTCCAAACTCACTGTGTTTGACCTGTGGACGGACGAGTGGCGTTAAAAGAATCAGTGTCTCTATAAAAAGAAGACAACAAAGCCATAAAGTTCTCTGACACTAAAAGTTCAAATGAATCAAACACCTGTAAAGTAAGTATCAAGCAGGAACATGACCTGAGGGGAATTCCTCATATTTCGTTAACTCTATGTAGAGATTTTACATCTGTAAGTATTCACTGGTGTCGGCAAAGAACAAAATGCTCACATGTAGTTTCTTTCGGGTGATGGCTGCTCACTGGGTTTTCATGTTCCTGCCGTCTTCTGACAGGAGACGGAAGTGAAGCTCTGATAAAAGTTCAACCACAGGAGGATTTGACCTTTAGTGACATTAATGCCACATGTGGAACTCCACTCTGCCTTGAATCGAAATCAAGAGCGAAAGATTATGTTCAATTTATAAATAGATTTTTTATTTATCATGAAACAAATATTCACGTGAATACCTTGTGAAAAAGATGTAATTTTAGGAAACATTAAAACTCACTATGAAATGTATAATCAGCTCCCATCATCAAAGACGACAGCTGCTTCTACGTATTCTACGTTCATGTCGGAATAGTCGAAAGAAATGTGTTTTTTTACCGCGTCCACGTTTCCACCACATTCCGACTTCAAAGCACACAAACACGCTGAAGTCGGAACAACAACTTCTCTCCTGGGGAAATGATACCCTCTGTGTGGACACCTAAACATACACTTAAAACGCAGTCGAGAAATGTTTGCTGTGTTGACTTCAAATTATTTAAAACGTAATTATGAGCTGCCAAGTAAGAAAACACGAGCAGGTTAGTCTCTAGCTTGTAATTCCCTGTGGGACATAAGTCATACATTTCTCCCGCTTGGTGAAAAGAGCAACAAACATGTCAAATAAATCATTGCTGCAAATACATCACAGGCAACAGAAATGAATGAGGAACACTTGAAGTATGTCTTTGTGGATTGATTGATTTATTTGCGCTGAGATGCTTCTGTCTCTGGAACACATCCATAAATGTTGTCGTCCTTTCCACTTGGAGGTGTCAAGTCCTCCTCGTGCTCGCCTGCTGGCTCCTTCAGCTCATTGGGGGTCTGGGACCAACCAGTAAACTGCTCGGGATGGTGCCTCGGCCTTTGCCCCTGTGCATGCTGGGAATGGCTCCAACCCCCCATGTAGAGAAAGTAGAATTTACAAGAAGTGGATTTAAAAGAAAACAAATCCTGTCCTGCTTCCCCACCCCCCCCAACTGTCTTCACACTTTCTCCTCATATCTCATCACGTTTATCTTTTGTACTCTTGGATTTGTGAACATCTTGGCTTTGATCTTTTTAATAAACTCAACATCCATTTAATAACACGTAGGAAAATAAATCGGATCCAGGTAGCTCAGAAAAACAGTTTGAACAGTTTGAGCGTCTGAGTGATTTGATAAATGCAAATCGTTTTTTATTTCTGAAGCCTCACAGCCTCTAAGTCCGATGTCGGCCGGACGAGTGTCTGCTGAGAAAATCAAAGCTCGAGCAGAAAGACGAGTGACACTGAGGTTAAGTGCTGCTCAGCGAGTTGAGCGACTTTCAGCTTAGAACAATGTGAACTTAGTTTTTACCTTCTGGAAACATGTGTTTATAGAAGTGAGACAATTTCTATTTTACCTCAGAACATGACAAGTTTACCTGTGCAAGCATTTTAGAAATGCAGGGTTCAGCGAGCAGCTCTATAAATCCCGCAGGTTCTCAGGGTTGCCAGCCGATGCCAGATGGCACCGACACACCACAAAGTTCCACGAGCCAGGGTTCAACCACGTGAACTATAATTACTGCAGTTTATCTCTCTGGAGTTTAACCTTTCAAAGGTCCAGTGGACAACGTTACTTTTTATATATCTTTTAGTGTTCATCAGCTCGTTTATGTTTAAGTGTCACAACTGACAGCAATTGTCTAAAGATAAATGTTTTTGATATATTGAATTGTAGGCAGCCATGAAAATCAACCTGCAGAGCGTGAAACCTTTTGGAAACCGGTAATCCAGCATAAGATGTTTAGAGCGATATGTCAAGTGAGTTCCTGTCTGAAGTTTATTATCAGTCAGCCACAACCTCTGTGTAGAAAGTATGTTCTCTATATGTCAACTGTATGTTTTCTGTATGAAAGTGTGTTTACTGTATGTTATCTGTATGTTTAATGTATGTTTTCTGTATGAAAGTATGTTATCTCTCTTCTTGGATTGATTTAATTTCATTCTCTATAGTTTTAATATATTTTGTCATGTATAAAGAGCACAGGCCAGATCTGCTAGAAAAGAACTCTGACATAACTTGTGTTGTGATTTGGTGCTTTACTTTATTTCACTTTATTTCACTTTACTTTACTTTACTTTACTTTACTTTACTTTATTTCACTTTATTTCACTTTACTTTACTTTACTTTACATAACTTTACTTTACTTTACTTTGCTTTGCTTTACTTTACTTTACTTTACTTTACTTTACTTTACTTTACTTTACTTTACTTTACTTTACTTTGCTTTGCTTTACATAACTTTACTTTACTTTACTTTACTTTACATAACTTTACTTTACTTTTCTTTACTTTACTTTATTTCATTTTACTTTGCTTTACTTTTCTTTATTTACATTACATTATATTACTTTCCAATTTACTTTACACTATATATACATTTCTTCTTACGTTCCGTTACTTAACACTTAACTTTACAGCCTTCTTTACTTCACTTCATTTAATGTACTTTTACTTTACACTTTACACTTTACTGTACATACTAGAGTAGTATCATGAGAGAGTATTACTATTAGAGTGTAATGAGTTCTCAGTGAATTCTTGAGACTGGATGAGAAACAACCTGCTGTGGTTGGACCTCCTCTTTGCTTCCGTTTCCCTGTGGGACAGTTTCCTGTGTTGATTATGTTTCTTTGTCAGCTTTGATCAGATTATGTGACGTTACGTTATCACAGCCCTTTGGTCTTATCGTTTTTTTTTTATTTGCTGTGTAGATAAACTTGACTTGACTTGACCTGGTTAATAGCACCCCCTCCTCCCGATGCTCCCCTGGTGGCAAGTTCAACACATTTCTGACCTCAGATGAGAATGAGCATCTGGGTCATAGGGCGTGTCAAATGTTAATGTTTTTTCTTCTTGACCGGTAGAAAAGTGATGTTTGAAGTGTTCTGGAGAAGAACTGCTCGCCCATTAAACTTCAAAGTCGATACCAAATTTGAAGTGACGGTCATCAAAGATGTCAAAAGTCAACTTTCTGTCAATAAAATGAAAGACAAGCGGAGAGAAAGAGATTCATTATGTTTGTCTCACTGCACCTCACTTTAAACGGAAGAGTCTCTGTCTGTCTGACAACTTCAGTGACCTGAGACCGGACCCCCCACTAGTGATGTCACTGCTTTTTACAGACGTGACAGAAAGACCGATACAGACAGAGTGACAGACTTTTATTGAAAAAACACTGACACAGTGAACAGTAACTCCTCCCGAAGCCGACATCAACTAAAAGACCCAAAGTTTCTGCATCTGTGAGCAACAGTTGTGCTCCTGAGTTTGTTTTAAGAAAAGAATATCTACACAGTTCTAATGACTTTGTCTTTTAATTATTTATTCTTACTGATGACGACAATAATTATGTCATAAGTTGGACAAAGTCGTCTAATGTTTTTAAATTAAGGGAGACCTGGCCAGACCAGATAAAAAACGTGTGTTACACACAACAAGGTAAGTTAAGAACAGCAACATCTAGTAGAACATCAACATCATCTGCCTCCAGTTCTTTGATTCTGCTTTAAGACCTTTTGCAATTAATTCCAAGTCGCAGGTGCAGAATAAGCAAAAGCCCTTTTCCGGATTTCTGTGCAGACATTAGGAACAGAGAGTGAAAAGAAGTTCTGAGAACGCAGAGAAAAATGCCCAATACATTTCTGTGTAATGCAGACACACACGTAATGAGGGTTAAGGTAAAGTTGTACCAGAGCCTTCGGGTGGTAAGAGGAGGCCACGCTACCCGAGAGTGTAACTCACTGTGATGAGTCAAGGCTTTACAATTTGTAATAAATCTCAGGGAGGCATGGTGGGCTGAGCACATTCAGATGCTGGGCTGAGGTTTGCACATAAAGGACATATACATAATCAAGTACACATGAAAAAGTTGCAGCAACTAGTCACTTTCTTACATTAAAGGAAAAATTCAATCTATTTCTCAAGTAAAAACCCAATTTTAGTCTCAGCTTTTTCAACGGGTGCTGCACAAAGTGAGGGACTCCTCAGTCAGAATAATCCAGATATTTATAAGAATTATTTATTTCTCTGCCATCAAGAGTGACACACGCTCGTGTCTATTCCGAGTAAACAGCATCATTTTTAAAGTAGCAGCTAAAGGAGCCCCAATTTATCATCGTCACAGTCTGCAGTTACAGTGCAGCAGCTCTTACACGTATAAAGAATTCAGTCTGTCTGTGACGTATCATATTCTTACAGGGAGCCCCCCACGGAAATCAATCATCCCTGTGTGTGGACCTTCCTAATGTGTTGCACATGGACCTGTGTGCTCAGGGTCACAAGCACATGTACTGCTGGCAAACAAATTAGGTGATGCCTGGTGTGTGTGGGGGGGGGGGACTCGAGTTTCTTGAAATATGCTTTGACTGAATGGGCATCAGCTTAATAAAATTTATTTTTAATTGAATTGGAGAGGCAGCGAGTTACCTAAAATAGCTGCAGAAGAATCAGATTTTTTAAATAATCCAACGTGCTTCAGCAGTAACTACTTAACAGGTAATTAGTGGTTGGGGACAGTTCACCCTTTGAGGGAAGAATGGCACAATATTTTCTTCATTTATTTTGGTGGAAGGAATGAAAGGCTGACCACCAGTATTTGCTGATTTGCAGGGACTTGTGGGCAGGATCTTTTTCTCTCCAAACCAAAGTCTAAAAATCCAACTTGTTGATGCACGAAACGTTTTGTTTTTCTGCAGAATAAAGGTGATTTAGTTTGTCCCTGTGTGAGAAATGCAAGTGAAGACAGCGTGCACGTCTGATGTGGACAAACATGCAGGCAATGAACCGGCATCAGGAACAGGGTAAAAATAAAAAAACTCACAAGACAAATATGTGCAAAATCACGTATTTGAATTGGAAGAGGGTGTTTTAACGACAGCAACAGAGAAAGCCTGCGTCTCTTGAATCAGGATGAGTCTGTCTCTATGTCTGTCTCTATCTGTCTGTCTGTCTGTCTGTCTGTCTGTCTGTCTGTCTGTCTGTCTGTCCATCTGTCTGTCTCTCTCTCTCTGTCTGTCCATCGTTTCTCAGCATCTTTCGTACGTGACATTTTGTGACATTCGATCTTTCTTCTTCATTGATCTCATCTCAGAGGAAAAGTAATCAAATCCCATCATGACTTACGGCATCAGTTTCCAGTGAAGTCAGTTTGTCTTTGATGGGCCGACGTGCGGCTCCTCTGAATGTGTAACACTTCCGCAGAAATCCTGAATCTGTTTGTCTTGACGCGGTGCCAGACTTCCCCTTTGCAGTAGAGCAATTACCTCCCCCCCCTCACAAGTGGAGCTTCATTCATCGTTCAAAATGTCTGACCAATGAAGATTTTTAATTGTTTTCCTGAGACGTCTCGGGGGAGGGAAGTGCGAGCATGCTGTAAGTCAGAGGTCAGAACCATCCGGGCGCTGCAAGGGATCCTGGGAAAGGGATTCGGCCGTGTGTGAAGGCTGGTTTCTCAATAGTAGACGCTATTGAGTCAGAAGTGGCAGAATCTGTGTGTGTGGATGATCCTGCACTGAAAACAAACTGCACCTACACATGCAAATTTACGCCGAAACACACAAGATGCACCAATGCACAAATGAAAGATGACAAACAGAACGTGGTGTTATCTTATCTTCGAAGAACCTCATGTTCCCCGGAGAATATTCAGCATCCTGCTTAATGTTGACAGTGCCCTGACATTTCCCGTCATGCAAACATGAGGTCGACATCTGTGGGTTTGACTCGTCCTTGGCAGGCGGCGGAGAGAAATTCTGATGTGTGATTCATCCAGTGTGTCCATTCTCCGTAGGCAGCAGCGTTAAAGGCAAATCGATCACACAAAATACTACGAAATAAATCCAGACACGATCCATGAGCGCGGTTTATGATCTGATTAATGTGAGGCTGCGAGTTCCCGGAGTCCGTGAATCACAAGATGCTGTGGGAGGCTAACAGAGTTCTGATGCTGCTGTGAAAACTTAACATAACATCAATATTAAAGCACAGACTGTGTCTAAAGATGGACGACATGACAGCTCCTGAAAATGAAGCCAAATGATCTGGTTCGACCCCTGATGTTTTCTAAAACAGGGAGAAATGTCGACGCAGTCACCAGAGCAAGATGGCGACAGAGTGGGAGGAAGTGGAGCTGCCTCGTCTTTAATATTTGAACCCACAACTCCCGTGTGCAGTCTGTGAATAAAATCCAATAAACCTCAGAACTTTACACCGCTGCTCGCCTGAATGTTCTCCTGCTGCGTTCTACACATGTGAAAAACAAACTTCAGAAAATGTCCAGACACAATTTTCTAAACATTTCCCAGAGTTGGTGTCTGACTGATGCTGAGGCAACAGAGGAGCAGGGGATGCAGGACGTAACAGCTCCGGTACATGGAGCTGACGGATGACTGACATCTGACTGGAACTGGGGCTGTTTTCCACTTGGCTGCATCCCTGATGGTGGGAGCAGGATTACAGTGATTTAGCAAGGACAGAGAATAACAGAGAAGTGAACCATGTAATAATCTTCCCATAAATGGCAGAGACGGTTAAACAGCCAGAGGAGCAGGTGAGATGAATCTTCAGCTGAGTGAATGACAGAGGAGACGAGATGAAAGAGAAGAGGAAGGTGCGTGAGGAAGAGGATTGAGGAGAAAACGCCTGCTGGACCGAGGCTTTTCATCGAGCTTCACTGACTTCCAGCCATCGCTCCACCTCTGCTCACTGTCACAGGCCGGCCCTGCATGTCTCTCAGCCCTGGAGGAGAACAACACAATCTGACCAAATAACAAGGTCCCAGGAAAGAATCAGGGGTCAAATCCACACACGTGTCTGTAACAGATATGCCGGTAATGCTCTGTCTCTTAATATTACCATTATCATCATTATTTTATTACCTTGCTGCTATCATTAATTCACTATTGAAGCTCCAGCTCCTGCTCTCTGTGTCGGTGCCCAGCTCACCCAGGACGTGTGTCAGAGGCATGTGGTCGATTCCCTGCGGGCGCAGCCTCGTCTGCTTTGACTGAATGAATCACACTCATGTCACTGTGGTTGAGGTGAACATTAACTGTAAATGACTTAATGACGACACGGGGATATTCCAGAAAAACAGGAGTGATTCACTTCCCCCCGGAGCTCGTTGTTCTATTGGAATTCCTCATCATTGATTTTCCTTTTTGTGGAGTTAAACCCCCCCCCCAAAAAAAACAGCTAATTTATCAACAGCATCACATTTTCCACATAATAAAAACAGTTGGAGCTGAACAAGCTGCCAACACAACAGTGACATTGTTACCTTGTTAAGATTTTATAGGAAACATACGAGTAAACATTTACAAATCCTGCAAACATGAAGTCAAAATTTTAATTTGTAGCTGCCTCCTTCCTGTGGAACTCTCCTCCGACCGGTCCACTTTCAAATCTCACCTCCTCTCCTCATCATAATAACTTGAAAAGCACCTTTTAACACAACCATGGAAATAAATAAATGAATAAAGAAATAAACCAAAGGACAGGAAAACTAAAACAAAGAGCTGAAAGATGCGTAAAGGCTTTTTGTAGCTGAGAGGAACTGTCGAGTTTGTCTCTGCAAAACAATACGAAACAACATATCATTTGTGTTGATTTGATCCATTATCCTTAAAAAAATGACTGTAGCAGATTTAAGTTTTGTTGTTGTACGAGTAAAAAAGAATCAATTGTGTTTGATTGACTAGAATTTGCCTCCAGACCAGAGAACCTCAAAAAGAAAGTGGAAAACATGAGGAAAACGAAATGATATTGGATTACTGGGTCAGAATGTTAACAGTTTCTCAGAAAAACACGAGAGTCTTTGATGAAATAATTGAAAAATGTATCTATTTTACTCCAGTGTCAGGTTTGTTTGAGTCTGAACGAACTGGGACAGTGGTGAGAACAGATGTGTGACTGTGTCATCGTTCATTTTACAACACAGCCTCTGAAAACTGAGGAACCTGAAAACACCGGAGTAGTGTGGACATCACAGGCAGCTGTGCTATAAACTGAAACATATGGATGTAGGATGGGAGAGAAGTTGTTCAAATTTTGCATGGGCTGGACAAAGAGGTGGATGTAGGATTTATTTTTATTACTTTCTTCAACATTGAGGACAAATTTTTCGGGGACTGGAATCTATGAGAAATTTGGTGCAGCTTGATTGAATTTAGCCGTCAGGCCTTGACCTCAGAGGTATGTGCTTTACTAGATGCCGTTCTAATCAGGCTTCATTCCTAACTACCCCCCCCCCGAACCAACATCAGCATGGAGGTCTGGAGTGAAGGGATCTGCTCTAAATCAAGTAAACACATGTGGACTGGATGAACACGCTCCTGTGATCATGTTTAACTTGTTTAACTTAAAGAATCCTGAGTAGTTATTGTTAGAAAAACTATTTTTGAAGGTGCAGTGAGATTTGAAGCAGCTTTACTGCTTTATAATAATAACTAGATAATATTTATTCATTAATTTATCAATGCACTCTCCACTAACGAAAGGTTTTCTATTTTATTACTGCACAAGTCAAAAGGTGCGCAGCTTAAAATAAAAAAAAATTTAAAAAAATTAATGTTGTGGTATTTACAACAGAATAGATGACAAAATAAAAGCACAGGAAATAGTTTCGATTTCAATAATTTATTCTTAAGGATTTGCCTGAACTGTATTGTATGTTCAGAATCATCAATCTTTAAGTTTTCAACAGCATTTGCTGCTGGAATGAGGCCTAAACACATTTTGCATAATTAGCAACAATCTATCTTTATAAAATCTTTTCAAACACGCATTGAAAAATACAAAATACCTTTATTTGTTTAACAGATCTTTATTTAAAAGATACCATTGAAACAAATAATAAATAAATAATAATAATTAATAAAATTAAGAATTAAAAGTACATATAAACATTTGAAATTTAAATGATGATAAACACACATGAGCAGTTTAGCTATATCGAGTATAGGAATAAAAATCCTTTGTATTAGTGATGATCTAGAGGCTATTCTGAGACTGTATTGAAATAAGAGGCTGGAGGGTTGTGTCATGTCGGCTGCAGCAAAAACACTGAACACACTGAGTTTGAGCTTCTGGTGTGATGGCACCGATACGGCACAGAGGACGGTTACAGCTCCGTTCACCTCAAACCCCCGATAAGCACAACAAAAAGAGTTTTCTTTAAAAGGTCACTTTTAACACAATCACACTCACGAAGTTAAGTTGATTCGTCAGAAGTCTTCTCCGCCTCGGGGAGGAGCTTTTTCAGACTTGTAGAAGAAAGTAATTCTCATGGTGTTTCCGTGCTTCACCTAGAGGGGTCTGATAAAATGATATAGAGTTGCATTATGGGAAATGTAGGATGAAGTGGTTTCAGAGATTGACTCATATGAAGCGAAGTATCGGAGGCTTCACGAGGAGACGCTGCTCGCTCACTTTGAATGTGGTGACGCTGTGCTTCACTGAACTGTATTGTGATTCTGTTGCATTTCTAGGGTCTCTGGATAAAAGGGACCTTGAGGGCCGCAGAGTCTTCAGCCAAACCTCTGAAATCATGAAGCTCCCGGTAGGAAGCCATGGGACCTTGTAAGGGGGTTTCTGACCGTGATGTCGTTGCTGTTTCCTGTACATAGCCAGTCATAGAGTTTAAGAGAGGTCTCAGAAAGTTGTGGTTGCTGTGGACTGATGTAATCAGCCGTTCTCAGAGGGGCCTCCTCTCAGATCGGGGCCCCGGGCATTTGCCTGCTCTGGCTCCAGATGTCTCTACTTCTTCTGCTTTGATTGTAACATCATGTGGATCGTGATCGTGGAGGCAGCTGATCGAGGACTATGATGACAACAGGACAGCTTGATACACAATATGTCTTCTCACATGTACTATTGACTTGTGTCCACCCCCATGTGTCTCTCTCTGTTAACAGATCTGTCTTTGTTGAGTCCCACAACTTAATGGAAATGTCAAGATAAATTGCTGGAATACAAAAAATTACTTGGTCAGTGGTCAGACATAACAATCACATTTTATAATGTACAGTGTAGCAGCTGTACATTAGCTATTACAGCTTTTTTTTATAATTAATATTTAAAAAATGCAATGTTAAAGAAAGTTATGGAAAAAAATCTTAGATCCACCTTTTTGTCCGGATCCATGCAAAAATGTAACATCTTCTCTCCCATCCTACATCCACACCTCTATGTTTTTAGTTTATATCACAGCTGCCTGTGATGTCCACACTACTCCGGTGTTTTCAAGTTCCTAAAACAGAGAAGTTGGGAAACGTTCTTGGCCCACGTTTCAGTTTAAGCAGCTGTAACCTGAGGATTCCCCTTTACTGCCGTCACACTGTGCATGTAAACCCAAATGGTGTGACACAGTCTTAAACTGGTCCCATCTCGGCTTTGAAGTTACCATACCTTCCCAGCTGCCATAAACTTCATTTTACGCCCAACGTCACAACTGGCAGTGTCACTCTCCACAGCTTGTTTCACTATCTCGTGCCACCTTGCATGACCCGAGTGAGCGAGGGAACACATTGAGTTGCCTTTGATCAGCCGACACATCAGGCTCATACAGTCAGTGGTTCACACGGAGCTGCTGTTATGTAAGTGCTCTCCTATAGATTCGCCATGAGGGAGGAAACATCAATGCGTGGTAGGTCCCGATAATCAAACAGCCCTCAGTGCCCCGTCTGTGATTCACGTTGAATCCTTTGTTTTCGTTCTCACTGTCACGTCACGTCCAGTCGATCCTCCGGAGAGACGACGGCTAGAGACACGACGAGCGTTCACCTCTCAGCCGCCACCGGAGCGTCTTTCTCAGAAGAGATTCCTGTTCTATTAACTCATTGGATTTTCCCTCTGAGCTTTTAAGTCTTTATGAAGTGGTGATTCAATAAGTGTCTCAGTCAGTTCCATACATGAGCTCACTGCCTGACTTTATTATGGTCTCCTGCCGTCCCTGCGCACTGCAACTCACAAAACTACACGGTGGAAGGAAGCAAAGAAAACAAATGAGAAGATAAATTTGAGAATAAAAATAAAACTAAATCAAAGGGTTTATTTGCATTTTGAAAATAAAGTTCAAATCTCTTCACAGTCCCATCACCACGCTGTGATTATGAGCTAAGAGAGAATTTCCTTGTAACTAAAACTAGAAGAACAATTTCACCATTTGGATATTTACTGGAAGCCTTTTGCAGAGGAAGTTATATCATATTCTTAAAAGTTCAACTTTTATCTTGAAATATTGAGTCTATTCCTCAGCATTTTGACTTTGTTCTCGGTTTGCTAAATCCAAAAAAACTCTTCTGGTTTAGTTCGACTTTATTCTCAAAATGCAAAATGGATGGGACAGATTGAGTGTGAAAGTGGGAGCGAGAGAGGAAGACACACAGCAAAGGACACAAGTCAGAGTTGAACCTGCAGCCTCAGGCACCAGGCAGAGCCAAACATTTGTGGAAAATCCTTTGCAATCAGTAACTTGTTGAGCGTTAAGGGCAGAGGATGTTTCACCTTAGTCCCATGAGGCAAATTGTGACTATGGGTTATACAAATAAAACAATTGGTGTCATTTTCACATTCATTGTATTGTTCCTGTGTCCCTCTGCATTCATTCTATTGCTTCCACCGCCATATTTGACCGAACCAACATCAGCATGGAGGCCTGGAGTGAAGGGATCTGCTCTAAATCCACTGAACACATGTGGACTGGATGAACAGGCTCCTGTAATCTAGCTTTCACTTGTCTGAAGAGTCAGCGTGGAGCCTCCTCGCCACCGTCTATCACATCCTGTTACAGTACTTTGTTTAGCTTCATTATAACAGTACTATATTTAACTTTAATACATTGCACTTTATTGTGACAGTACTTTATTACATTTTTTATCACAACAGCACTAGTTTAACTTAATTATAGTATAATCAGCAGTACTTTATTTTACTTTATCACAGCAGTACTTTATTTGACTTTATTATAGTAGCAGTACTTTATTTTGGAGGGATGATTTATACTTATGAGTGTGTGCTTTATTTTCTGGTGCTGGCTCCAGATGTGCTGTGTAAGTACTGAATGTGTCTTCATGGTATTTCTGACAGTGAACAGACCTGCCTGAGATGTTCAGAGAGGTCTGGGCCTGTCATCATGCAGCAGCAGATAAGAAGCATGTTTTGACACTAAAGCATTTAACGCTTTATAAACTCGCTTTTCTTCTTCATTACCAAATACTTTCTGACACACGGGACCCCAGTGGAAAATATCAGTGAACTAAAGACCTTCAGTTGCTCCCGGTCATGAGGGAGAACGCCAGCAGAGGTGTCAAATCAATTTCAAGAGAGGCCTTTAAATACACCACTACAGTCATTAGGCCGCGTGAAGATAAGAACGAGGGTTTCTAAATTCAGCTGAGATGTGATTCTAATACTACTAAAGAAAAACAAAGAAACCCTTAAAACCTAATAATCAACGTAAAAAACAGAATCAAAATCACAAAAGTAGAGGAAATGAAATACATTTCAAGACATAATAATCGACCAGATGTTATTGTTCCAGTTCCAGAACAGTGAATTAGATCATAATAAAAAAATCATTGACTCAGTTATTGATTTGTCATTGGCGGGGGTGTGTTTACACTCCTCTGATAGATGAAGACATCTGACCTGCAGCCGTGTAAATACAGGGTTTCTGCTGTGTGTTCATTTTGCAGCAGTGGCCCATCGCTGCTTCAGGATCGGACCAGTCAGACGTGTTTCCTTCGTCACGCGTGTTTCTGACGTGAGGCTCTAACAGCTGAGGATCAGTTTATAACCTGAGGCTATTGTAGTCTTACTGTAAGGTGGATGTTTAAACTCTGGTTCATGTTGATAAAGCGTTTGAACCATAGACTGTTAAGAAAAATGGACGACGTGACTGCTTCCCCTAAAGCGTCTCGATCGCCCCCTTGTGACTAGATGCAGTATTGTTCATAAACCCCAACCTCCTCCATGTTAGCAGATGGGACATGAACCAAACTAAAAAGTCAAAGTACACATCAAAGAGGATTTCTGTCATTTAAATAAGTTCTTCTAACGCTGATGTGTGAATGGACGGGACCTTGATACCTGATTTACATTCCACAAACGCTGCTGCACAAACTCAGGGTTCATATCGAGGATAGTTTGGTTTCATTTGTGGAAAGTGGGAGGAAGTGCGTCGTCCATCTTTATTTATATTGATTTTTTATTGTTGACATTTGACTTGGACGTAGACTACCAGATAAATCAGAGATAACACCTGATCATGGTCCAATGTTTTTCTTCCATTGTTTACAGTTAATCCATTCAGTTGTGGTTTCACTTTGTATGTCAGGGAGCTCACTTCAGACTTGTGTGACAAACGGACGTGGGCTGCCTCTACCTATACTTGACATTGATTGGCTTGTAGACGGACGTCATGTATCGTATTCTTTAACTTCCATAGAAAAAGTTTGATTTTGTGAATTCGTTACCACTGTAATATCATTATGGCTTCACTACCAGGTGAAGACTGCAAGACCACAAGCAATCCTGTGAGCAGCCTCTGATTCTTTTACTCCTCATAAAATACTGAGTGCAAGAATTCACGAAGACGGAGAACAACCTCGATTTAGTTATTTCACACTCGCTGCTTGTTAACGTTGTTTCTTTTACTCTGTTATTTCGTTAAAATATCTCATGGGTTATTGGCTTTTCCGATAAGATAAGTGTTGACTCATCTATTCCATTACCAGAAAACAACAACTGCCGATGAGGTGTTAGTGGATCTGAGGAGTAAATGTGTGTTAGTTGGTTCACATTAACAGCCTCTCACGCTGCCTTTTTATGGCCCTTTAAATGTGTGGGTGTGTAATTTATTGTGTTTCACAGCAAATGTTTGGCTTGTTTGGTGGTTACTTTTAGGGCCAGTCAAGGCGAGATGATAGAGGAAATAACATTAATTGATTCGAGATTTGGGGCTATTTTAGTGCCATGAAATGTCAGATTCAGATCAGTGGAAAGAAATGAATTTTACTACGTTGTGTTTCCTTTCATCTTTCGATTTTTTACCGAAATGGCCTTTTTCCCCTAAAATGAATTTGTTTCTCAAAAACTGAGACTTTAAATTTACTTTAAATGTTTCACAGAGGTAAAACTGTGTGAGTGAGCGTACGTTCGGCCGCTCGTATAGAGCAGACTGATAACATGACACTGTGTGCACCCCCCTCAGGGTAATCATCAGAACTCATGATGAAATGCTCCCCAGGCTGGACCGACTCTGACGCCTGACTCTGGCAGACAACAGCTTTATATCTCAGTATGTTAACCCTGTTTTATGATGGTAAATATCTGCATGACTCACAAACATAAATCCACAAACTCATAAACGGCCTGACTGATGCTACTTCCACACATGGACTAGTTCTTTACAGTTTTTTACAGAAATGGCCTTTTTTCCCTAAAATGAATTTGTTTCTCAAAAACTGAGCAAGAAATTGCCATTTGCACACACAACTTACTCTTTATGATGAAGGTTCTCCTAAAACTAAGATTTTTTAACCCTATTGATTATTGACAGATACTTTATATATATATATATTTTTAATTTTATGTGGAGAGGACAGAGAGAGAGTAAGCTGTGAAGGGGGCAGACAGAGAGTGGTGGAAGACATGCAGCACAGGTCCGCGGGTCGGACTCGAACCTGGGCCGCTACGGGGGAGGCGTAGCCTCGATGGGGCGGCAGCTCCACCAGGCGAGCCACACGCTGCCCCTATGACGGATACTTTAAATGTTTCACAGACGTAAAACTGTGTGAGTGAGCGTACATTCGGCCGCTCGTATAGAGCAGACTGATAACATGACACTGTGTGCACCCCCCTCAGGGTAATCATTAGAACTCATGATGAAATGCTCCCCAGGCTGGACCGACTCTGATGTCTGACTCTGGCAGACAACAGCTTTATATCTCATTATGTTTTATGATGGTAAATATCTGCATGACTCACAAACATAAATCCACAAACTCATAAACGGCCTAACCCTTCCACACATGGACTAGTTCTGGTGAAATCAGATAACGCTCCTGTCAGCCAACACTGGAGGATCTCAGCACATGGGCCCGACTCAGGCCTCGCACCCAGCAACATGTTGTTCTCGTCACATCTGGGGATCCATGTTTGTATTATGTCACCTACTTCCTCAAGCATGTTCTCAGGTCCACTTTAATGAGATAAATATAGTCCGCTGGCTGTCCAACAGTGAAATAAATCACTAGAACACACACCTCAGCCAGGGCCACTTCATTTCAACACCAAGTGCGTCATGTTTGTTTGAACATTGCTCTAAAGCTATTGAAGATATATATGAACTGTTAAATACACATCATCTCAGCTACAGTTACAGTTTTTTTAGTCATACTTGTTAACATTAAAAAGCCTACCCCTACTCTGAAACCACATTTGATTCACTAGATCTGGATTTTTATTTGGATCTGAATCAAATTCCACACGCTCATAGATATCAATCCTTTAAATATGCCCAATTTGTATCATCAGAATCGATGAATTATTCCCTGGGAAATCTGTGAACATTTTAAATTTTAAGTGAAATGTTAAAGAAATTGAGATTTTTTTTTCTGGATCTGCTCCTTTGTCCGGATCCATGTCGAAATATAGTGCTTTCTGTTTGATGTTTGCGCTGAAGCTTTAAGTTGGTGCAATTCAAACAAATGAGGAACAGTCTTTTGTGGTCTGTTGGTGCCTGAGCAGCATGGCAATGTTTTTATATCATTATATTAAACATAATAACAAAGACTGGCACTGGTTATTCTTCAGTGATCTGAAATGAATGAAGCGAAACTCCCTCCTCTTCCTCCCACTGTGCTCACTTTATTATTGTAAGTGAGCTGTTGTCTGGTTTGAGTTTTAGAGGGACATGAGTGATTTGTGAGTTTACGAGTCAGAGTCATTTCACCAGTCATGCCGAGTTTAACTTTTGTTTCGCTCCGCTTCATCTCTTTGAGAGTTGGCTGGACCGCAGCAGCGCAGCCGGACCGTTAAACGCAAATATCCATGAGTATTGGATAGAGTTGAGTTTGTGGTTAAGTTGCACCATTGGTCAGACCAACGCCATGTGATGAGGAGTTTCCCCAATGGTTTCTCTTTTTAAATTAATTATTTGCAGACAGCGGGGAGGTTCCCGGTTCGAATCCCTGCTCGACCAAGGTTTTTCTGTGTGGCGTATGCGTGCTCTCCTCATGTCTCTGTGGGTTCTTCTCCAGGTTCTCCAGCTTCTTTCCACAGTCCAAAGACTTGGTAATAACAACCACATGAACAGAGATCTGATCCAAAGTGCTCAGCGCTAATTGCAGGTCTGATGTGTCCTCAATGTGAGATCCAATCACTAAAACCACATTCGGAGGTGGTGACCGTTGGGTTGAGATCTACCTGTTTTTATGTCTCTGTATAGACGTTTTCACACATCAGCTCCAGAGGAAGTCTGCACAATTGTTTTTTGTTGATCGCACATTGACACTGGCGTCAGCTCGCATAACCAAAAGCTCTCCTGGCGTCTTCGTCGTTGTCTTCAACTTGTATGAAGACAGTTGTCAATTTAGCGCCTTTGTTGCCCACTTAGCAAGGTTTTTTTCAAAAAATTTCTGAGAAAATAACTAAAGCTCTGGATTGTCACATGTGGATATGAAAAGCTTGAAAAAGTCAGGACTGCGGTTGGTTAATGAGGAGAAAAGACATAAGTGGGTCACATTCTGTGGTTGGAATAGCTAACATGTGTTTTCTCAAGTTCATAGCATCAAACAACTTGCGGTGATGCTGCGATGCTTTATTCAATTCAATTCAATTCTCCGTAGACAATTCATAAAGCTGTAAATGAATTGCAGATTACTGACTCCTCCATTTGACAATAATTCAACATAATTGTTCAGTTGCGTGACCACACACCATCGGGATTGGCTGCTCCCCAAGAAGCTGCAGCTACAGCACAAACAAATATCCTAAATACAACCTGTCAGCGGCCGCAGCCATTAGCAGGATCTCTACAACTTTATCTTAGTTCATACTTTACACCTCTGACTTCTACTTCCACCAACCACCAACCACCTGCAGCTCAACTTTGGGTAAACCAAAGAGTCGGTGGTCTTCTGACGCAAAAAGACCTGTCGTCCTAAACCTTGGAGGAGGCGGAAATGGTTCCTACAGCGGTGAAGCTCAAGAACAAACTGGACTGATAAGACGTCACTGAGCTCCTCTGGTGATGGAGCTGGACGAGGCAGCGACAGGAGAGGAGGAGAGGAAAGCTCTCATGGATAAATAAGCCCTCTTGTCCCCTCTGGGGTTATCTGAGGTAACACAGACTCCCCCGGCCATGTGCTCGAGGAGCTGCTCTCCCACTGTTTAGGACTGAAAACAACACAGTGACGTACATATTGTACAAGTGCTATAAATAGTCTGCATCTCATATTGCACATGTATAGGCCTTGTGTCACTGAAATATACATTCATAGACGTATGAACAGTCGGCATCACGTAACATCTGGCACATCACACACCTAGATATAGTTTTCTATTTCTGTCTTTTATTTTCCCATTCTTATTTTATTTCTTACCACATTTTCCATTGCAATGCTGCTTTTTTGTGCGGCGCTTTCTAAATCAAATGGCCCCTGAGGACCATGAAGGCTCATCTTGCCTTACCTCAATCTCGGAGCTCATCGGTTATCTAGGAGCAATATTATGGGGTGTTAAGTGTGGAGACATCCGGGCCAAGACTCCATCTTCCATTCACCGTACACCGTTTACAGTCCGACTAGTTTCTTTAATCACCTGAGTCGAGCGTTTCTATTAACAGCTTTCTGCCTATGAATGCGGACGAGAACCTGCTCAAACGTGATTGGTCAAACTAGAAAGAGAGATCTTGTCAGGCTAAATCCATTCTAGTTTTGCCATCTCCTGACTGGTGTGAAGTTTGAAACTCCAATGGGACAAAGTTTAAATCAGTTTTTGTTTTCTTTGCATTTGCAATTACTGGAAAAGCCATTTTACGACAGCAACACACGAAACCATGTCAAGTGTCTGCACTGGCCTCATGTGTCATCTTGTATTAACATGTCATCAATTAGGATTTATATTGTTAATTGGTTTTATGAGGTCTTTGCTAAACCATGAACAATGGGAAGAGAGAGCTGAGAAAAGTCTGAGCTCAACCACAGAGTCTTCAACCATTGGACGCTGAGCACTTG